>NC_026150.1:8192763-8193211 GCF_000512975.1 Sesamum indicum
AACCCCCCCCCCCCCCCCCAACCCCAAACGATTTCTGAATTATACCCTGACAAGCTAAAGCAGCTTCTCTTATAATAATTCATAATAGTATCACAATCACTTTCTGCAGAGACATCTTCATTATCCATATTATAGATCTTCGCAGCAAAAGAATAGCCAAGAATATTATGTAATTCGTACTTGAATCAAAGAAAAATAAAATACCGCAAAAACACTCTATAAATTCGTCCAGATCCACCTTAAACATCGATCAGAAACCTAAGCAGGACTTCAAAAGAACAGAATCATGCGAATTATTGAGTTCACTTTTTAAACAAAACCTCATTTCTGACAAAACTATTCCAGCATTTCAAATAGGAAATTTCAACTTAAAAACTTAAATTCGTTTCAATTCCACTAACTTGAAGTACACTAATCAACAGAATCACAAATTAGTCACGGAATGCCG
>NC_026150.1:8193241-8214677 GCF_000512975.1 Sesamum indicum
CACACTCACTTACCACTTCAAAGAGAGAGATAAATATATATATATATATATATATATAAAACACAAAAACAGATCAAACATGAAATTTTCTCCGCATACAATATGCTCATTATGACATTTCAAAAAACTAGCATTACCTGACCCGTACGGACAACCAAATCTCCACTCTAGAGAGAGGAAACGACGAACACCTGCAGGCGAGGAAGACGAAAACTAGCAAACAAACAACAGAGAAAAATGCAAAAGGGAGTTTCAAATTTCAAAGGCGAGTAGTTACTGTTGAACTGAAGAGAGAGAAAGTGCGAGTGAGAGAGAGAGGGGAGGGTATGGGAGCACGCAGTAAATGCATACTAACTGCCATGGAAATGGGGATTGGGGAACAACCTGCTACTGCTAAATTGCAGTGGCTCGTACGGTCGCTGCTGCTACTTTTGTCCATCCTTTTACCGGCTAAACGGGTGGTAGGTTGCACCAGCTCGGCTTAGCATGAGAGCCGCGCTGGTGAAGTTTTATCCGCTTCCTCTGGATAAAAATCCTACTTGTCAGGACTTTACTTTTTAAGGCTACCAACTACAGTTGTTCCTCTAATTCAATTTTTTTCTTTTATTGGATATTTATTCTTTTAATTAATTATTATCACTCACAAACGACTCAATGAAAATTTACTCAATTAACAAAGTTGAGATCTCACAATTAAAAAATTATGAATATGAGTTCTATAAATATTAATTTCTTATTTATCTTTTTATTTAATTTTTGATATATTGCATCAATATTTAAATTTGAAAGTATTTAATAATAAAATAAATAATTATCACTACCAAAACAGTAGGATTCGTAATTACTAAAAATTGTCAAAATCGAACCTCATATCTATAATGTAAATTCAAATTATTGCAAACGTGTTTGGTGATATTAAATGTGCATTCAATTTATATTTATCTCTCAACAAATCAAAATTTTAACGTTTTCATTTTGTTGGATAAAATGATCAGATATTTCATAAAATACGTCAAGAAAACTAACTATATAAAATACATTAATAATTTCATACCCAACACATCAACAAAGGTACTGAATGACAAACTACCACTTAAAAAGTCAAACCAAAAAATTTTGTCCCATAAGAAGTCTTCACTACGTATGTTTTTATTTTTAAGTTATTTTCGTAATGAATTAAAATATACTAAATATTTATCATCATATAGAAACATTAAATTAATTATACAAAATTTGATTAAACAAAAAAAAAAATTGCCCAAGTTGTGATTTGTAATCACAACTGGGCTTTAATTTAAAAAATTAATTTTTTAATTGAGTCACGATTATAAATCGTGACTCGTTATATTATTATTAATATATTTAAAAATTTATATTAATATAATTTTATTTTTTTTATAATAAAAAAATAAATAACCCCCATCCTTGTTTCTCGACTATGTTAATTTTAATCCTATATTTATTTGGAGTAAATAAATCCATAAAATCATTAGAGAGTTTTTCATTACATTTATTTCATAACCCAATTTTCTTGCGATTAGCAATTTTAAGTGAGAATTGTTATATTATTATAAGGATAAATTACAACGGACTTTCTTAAAATTTGTAATGATTACAAAATACCCCTCTATTATTAAAAAAAAAAAAAATCTCCAAATATAATGGTCGTCTAACAAATATCATCTCACGACAGCCCATTATAAAGGAGGATTTGTTAATTTTAGAATATATTTATAATTTTTTAAATAACAATAAAATATTTCACAATTATAATAAATTATAAGAAATTCCGTTGTAATTTAATTTATTGCAATCATAATCTTACCTAAGATTGTGCAGTCCTCTTATTTTGTCCCTTTCTTTCATAACGACCAACCAATAATGTAAGATTAGAATGATTGTAACAAACTTTACCTAAAGCCTAAAGGACAATAATGCTCTCATTCCATTCCAAGTAAACCACAATTATCATTACAAACTTTTTAGTCTTTGACAATCTGATATTACTACTTAACTTGTAATGTGATTGATCACTCTATTTCAATTGCATACTAATTGTAATACAAGTTAAAAGGGAAGAGAAGGACGATCGTCATAGCAACTCTCTGCATAGCCAAATTAAGACGTTATATTGTGAAGTATCTGGTTTGAGTAGCACTTATTACCAATGCTCGAGCTCGTCATTACAATCCCATCAGAATGCAAAATAGACCAAAAATCTCTCCTTTACAATTAAAAGATGTTTGCAATAACTTTTATTTTTCTATTGGAAATAAGCTGTAAATAAATTTTGTAAGTTAAGGAGTAGTAAAAATTATGAGTGTTTGTAAACAAAAGTTAAAAGTGGGGGAAAAAAATTGAAGCTGGAGTGCTTGAAACAAGTGTTGCAAACACTTATTTTAAGAGTTATCTAGTTTACTGTAGACTTATATTCTCAAAAATTTCAAACTTTTAGTACTACTTAACTTATAATTTTTTCCGCAACATATTTCCAACAGAAAAGCGAAAGTTATAGCAAATGCCCCTTTAGTATTCATAATTTTACTAATAAACTGCAGCAGTTGGTAGAGATTGTTTATAACTTTTGACTTAATTCAACTTAATTTAAGCAGTTCAAAAGTAGAAGCAATAAAATAAAACACCGATTTCAACTTATTTTCAGCGAAAACACTTAATTTGAACCATTATAAATGCCCACAAAGTCATATATCGACAACTATAAGTGAATTCATATTTAAGTCGATTCAAATCTCCCAACCCTCTTTATAAAAAGACATAACTCGTTCCATTTCGACTGTCCTTAAAAATACAGAGTAACTAAGATGTATGTATATATATATATATTTCAATACTTGTAATATATATCCTAAAAATTAAGATGAAATAAATGTAGAAACTAATAATTCTTAAATGCCACCAAACATTTATAATTATTGGAAGGTAGGTAAGGAGCTAAGCAACAAAAGGCCCAAAACCATAGAGGGAGAGTTGAAGAGGAGGACAGGACCACCTAGTATTCCGTGATGAGGACGCCCATCTCTTTGTACCATCCATCTCCGACACACCTCTCCAACGCTCCACATCTTTTCTACTCTTCCCACTTTTGCCCCCCACCAATGGATTTCCATCAGGGGTAAAAAGGGTAACTCTCATCTCGAATAAGCTGAACAGAGGCGGCTCGTAGCCGATAGCGGCTTTCACACACGACAAAGGCTAGGAGGAAGTACACGTGTCCAGTACAAAGCTGTCGGATCTTATCCTTACTAACCAGAAATATTTTACTCCTTTTTGACTCACGTCTTAGGGCACATTTAAAAGATTAAAGAAAATAAATAAAACTTTATTTTAGATGCTTAAAAAAAAAGAGAGAGAGATTTGATAAATTTAGGTTAAATCACAAAGGGACTGTTTTGAAATTTATTATAATTATTCACAATTTATTACAACCTCGAACTATGTTAGCACAAAATGTTTTATGTACTTAAAGCCACTTCTAAGATTTTGATACCCAAAAACCAATTATTGACAATGTCTAGAAGTGTAGCTAGTGCAGATTGAGTCAATTTAGGTATTTTAAGGGGTCCAACTCAATATTTACAGTTTTGGAAAAGATTAGCACAAGTTCAACCCCGACATTCATTAAACTCGTACTTGCGATTTAATTGAATTTGGGTTGTTTTTGCGATCTTTAGTATAAAGTCAATCACTCGTGCAATTATATTAGTTTTTCGGTGATAACTTATGCTTTCGTTACAACTACTTTTTTCATAATAAATGCAGTTTTCTGTAGTGATAATTAGCAAATGTGAGATATCAATTACAATGTGTACATGATTATCTATTTATTATGAAATAATAGAAACAAATATAAAAACTTATGATTTTTTTACGAATAAGATTGTGAAAAATATATATATTGATTCAAATTATGTAAAAGCTGATCGTAATAATATATAAATGTTAAACAAATATTATTTAAAATAAAATAAGGTGACTCTGAAAATATATAATAACAAAATAATGATATCATCTATTTCAAGTTCTTGCATTTATTAACGGCATAAAACTTACAGAAGATTACCAATAACTAATAATTAATTAGCTATTTGATCTCATGTACAAATTTATATGTATATATCATAAAATACTAATAAAACCAATTGATTTTTTTTTTTTTTTAATTTTTTTTTTTTTTTTTTTGGGATGGGTGGATCCCAATCGATAAATCAAAAAGTGGACGCCCTTTATAAAAAAATCAGTTGATAATTGAAAAGAGTTGGAGGCCCAAGTGAAGATGGGCCGAGCCCAATTGATTTAGGCTATCTGGAAAAGAAAAGGCCCATTTAAGAATAAAAAGACATTGAGAAACATTATTAAAGAAGTTGCAATTTAAGCCGAAAACCTCTCAGCTCAATCCCCACTTTGCTCATTCATGTCTGAACCGCCTTGACATCACTCTCTCTCTCTCTCTCTCACACACACACACACACACAGACACGCACTAAAGTGTACATACCTACGCTCAACTTGTGTGTATATATACATAAATTATATATATATATATATCAGCAGAGTTAAGTACCAAATAATTGAGAAAGAAACATAGGAGGAGAAGAAGAAAAATCAAGAAGCATGTCTTCCCCAAGCAAACGGAGGGAAATGGATTTGATGAAACTGTAAATGACTTGAGACTTTTTGTTCACTGTTTTAGTAAATATTCTTCTTGTTTTTTGGAATCGTAAGTCTGTGTTTCTTTTGATGATTTGTGATAGGATGATGAGTGATTATAAGGTGGAGATGATCAATGACGGAATGCAAGAGTTCTATGTGGAGTTCCATGGACCCAAAGACAGTAATACTTTCCATAAAAATCCCACTTTTTTTGTGCTGCTTATGATCTGTTCTTTATTTGTTCGGAGCTGGGCTTGGTTTAATTTCTTCTTCCTGTTTTTTCAATTTTCTTTTTCTTTATTGTTTTCGGCTCATGTTTGACTTGTTGGGACTTGATGATTGAGCTGAAGCTTAGTGATAAATTGAGGAGATAATGGTCTTTTAATTCGAGTTGCATTTTGGATAGAACTTTGGTAACCCGGAGCTTTGATTGTTTGTGGACTTGTTACTCTTCTTCAATGTTGAAAAGCATTGGTTTTATATTTTTTATTGATATTGGGAGTTGGATGAGGGTCATTTCTCTCTACTGTAGAATGGCTAAGATTGTGCACATTCTGCTGGTTTTAATACATCTGGTGTCAGGCTGAGAGTTTATTCTGAACTTGGGTTTTGGATCACTAAAATCTGCTTGTTCTATCGGTTTTGTAGATGTGCCAATATAGGTGTTCGGTATATTTCTTTATGATAATGAAGTGCTTTAGTTAATTGCTTTCTATTGGGCGCCTCTTGGCAAATTGTCTGTGACAGGTCCTTATCAAGGAGGTGTTTGGAGGGTAAGGGTGGAGCTGCCAGATGCTTACCCGTATAAGTCTCCTTCCATTGGTTTTGTCAACAAGATTTACCATCCAAATGTTGATGAGATGTGAGTGATGTACATAATGTTGATGCTATTTGCTCATTGTGCTATCGGATGCTTGTTTGAGCAACAACATCTGAGTTCTGATGATTTTGTGCATTGTGCTGCAGGTCTGGCTCTGTTTGTTTAGACGTTATCAATCAAACCTGGAGTCCCATGTTTGGTAAGTTAGTAGTGTTAGCCCTTTCTGAAAAAGAGTAAGTTATTGTTTTACCAGGGTGTTTTCGCTTCAATAGATCAAGAATGATTGTTCCATTAGTTTGATTGAGTTGTTTATTTCTTTACAGACCTTGTAAACGTGTTTGAAGTGTTTCTTCCGCAACTGCTTTTGTACCCTAATCCATCAGATCCTCTGAATGGGGAGGCAGCAGCTATGATGATGCGTGATCGAAATGCATATGAACAGAGAGTTAAAGGTAGCATTTTATTAAACAATATTAACGAATGTTGGTTTTGAGATTATTTATATGTATTATCCGAAACTTTCAAAAGGCTTCATTAATAATTCTGCTCTTGTGCATGTGATATAGTAGTGAAATTAGAATTCGAATTGCATTATCAATTTATTCGTTTTTCTGCAAAAGTTCAATCCTGCTTTCTCTTGCCATATTGTGACTAGAGGCACTCGGTCCGGCTTGGCCGAGTCAATTGCCATGAGGTATATGACTTGGTTTACCTAAACATTCATTGGATGAGTCTTTATGTGATGTAGCACGTATAGCTCTTTATGGGGCTACTTTTGAGAATTACATAAACCTGTGGCGTTGGAGAGTCTTATGAGTTTCTACATTCATCGTATTTCAATGAGTATTCAGGTTTTTGTGAATTGCTTTCTTAGTTTTTAACATAAAAATTACCCGTTTTATCGGTAATATATCTATTATTGGCATGTGTTGCCATTAATTCTTAACCCAGATAACATCTGAAATTTAGTATCCAACTTTTTTGTTTCATCATTTTTCCCTCCTGAATTATGTGAGTTTTCTAATATACTGTTTGGGAATATGATTTTGTAGTGCATTCAATGACATCTAGTGTGGAAATGATTAGAGGCACTTTGATTAAAAGGAAAGTGATGAATAGGGTTTAGATTAAGTATTCTCGTGGAAACCTTCAATATCTCGCAAAAAGGGAACCTCACGTTGGCCACAAAGAAGCGGCAAGTTTAAGTTTAGATCTCCATTTTTATGAAATTCCAGGTTCAAGTATTTGGAATGAGAAGTTGGTGATAAGTTCCATTTTGAAATGAAACTAAAGATATATCACATACGGATTGTTGCCTGCTGGGTTTTTCAGCTGTAAGTTCACTCTCCACTTGTTCCATTAGATATATTTTGTTCTTGGGAGTGTATTCTGGCTACTGCAATTTGTGGAAAGTTCTGACTATGAACCATGTTTTATATCATGCTAAGAAGAAAAAAAGTTAGGGGCACTACGTATCCTTCCAGTAAGTCTATGTTTTTTTGGATATTTTCAACCTGTGTCCAACAAGCAATCTGTTCTCAAAAGTCAAAAGAGTAATATGGATGAGTTCATGGCTGGAAAGGAGATTGTTGCCAGTCAGAGAAACTCTGCAGTGTTAGTGGGGGTTGGGGGTTGGAAGAGATGATAAGGCTTGGAGGCTTTGCCATACTGGCTGGTGAAGTGGAGAGAAGAAAAAGCTGATTGAAATTGGTGGAGTGCTCTCTATTTCTAACCCTATCTCCCCACTATTTGGATTTTTGGGATAAGAAATTAGGATTTTGGAAACTAGAACAATTTTTTCCATGGTATAGGGTGCTTCATTGTTTGACATCCAGCAAAGGATAGGCATGGAAGATGACCTAGAACAACCTCAGTGGATGGTCATTTACAAAGGTTGCTTGTAGTTGGAAATGGATCTGAGAATTTTATGTTGGATTAGACTTGTAAACTAAATGATGGCCAAGTGACTAAATGATGATCAAGTAGAACAAATAATCATAAGTTGATCAACTTTTAGCTACATACAAAATGCAAACTTGGAGCCTATATAAAGGGGCTTGACGGAGAGGTGTAAGCATCTCATTGTCATTAATATCTTCTACTTTCTTTTAGCTCAAAGATAAATTTTCGAGGTATTTTGTCTTCTATATCAAGAGAGAGAAGTTCCCTATTATTCTCAATAAATTTGTAGGTGACACCTTGTTAATTTGCTTGGTTCTTATCCTGACTTGTTTAGTGGTCTTCTGCATAAAATTGTTGTACTTCATTTTCATTTTCTCATCTCTTGTTGCCGCACTTGGGCCAATAAGTGGTACCAGGTTACATTTGGGGCACAGTTCATATATACAGATGGTGAATTTACTGACTCTAGTGTACTTTGTGTATAGTTTCCACTGGTTTTCCACATCGGAAAAGATTTCTTGAGTCATCAACAACACAAGTCATAGTTAAGAAGTGGAAAGTCAATAAATTGTGATTGGATGAGATAGCTGCAAAGTTCAAGATAGATACAATAGACTAGTTGTGGAAGATGAAAGTGAAACAGGTACAAAATTTTAGAAACAAATGAGGGTAAAAACACGAATAAGGTAGAAAGTCCTCACTACCAAGTCTTTGTGGGAATATAACTTTCTTTCTCTTATACAAGAAAAGAACAATAGGAACTTCACCCTAGAGTAGAGAAAGCTTCTGTCTTCTCTTAAATTAGGAGAAACCAGAAGATGTGAATGAGAATGTGATGTTTAAACCCTTTTCTGAATCCCTTTATATAGGCTCCAAGAATAAATTGTAGCAATAGAACATCTGTGCTAAAAATTGGCCTATTTGTGGTTGTGTGTTCTAGCTGGTCATCATTTAACCACTTGGTTAAGCTAATGTACAGGTATAATACAGCACTTATCCGACTTGAATAGTTAATTAAAAATCAAACGTGTTTCCTGACCCTCTTTTCTATCTTGGTTGTATAATGCTGCTTACCTTGTTGCTAAACCATGTAAGAATCTACGCTACTGAACGTGTCACACTCTGAGATTTATGCTGAAAGAGGACCCCTAACTTGGACCATCACTTGACAAATGTTAATGATTCTCATACTAGTTTTCTTAATGCATTCTACCTGTTACCTTATCATAATATGTTTAGCACCAAATTTTGGTGGCAGGAATTAATTCTTGGTACCTGTATGAGGGAGGTTGATGGAGAGGTTTAAACATCCCATTGTCATTCACATCAAGTTGTCCTAACTTGTTAGAGATAAATCTGTGAGGTGCTTTGTTCTATTCCAAAAGAGAGAGGTTTCCTATTGTTCTGTTCTTGTGAGTAGTAGAAAGAAAGCTTTTTACTAACCCCGTGCTACCTTGTCCATTTACTCCAATTTGTTTAGGGATTTTCCATGTAAACTCTAGCTGTCTATCTATGCCCTTTTGTTGCTTGAAATTTACGATCGACAGAGTTTAACTTTACCTCTTGTTTGGTGACCCGGACTTCCACTATTAATCAGCTCAATAAAGTTGTTCTATTCTGAATCACCAACATTTCTTTTGTACAATAACTTGCTCTAATTTCTACTCTCTTTTGAGTTTGTCCCATTCTACGAACTCTCTTCTAAGACATCATCTTTCAGAGTATTGCGAGAAATATGCAAAGCCTGAAGATGCTGGAGCTGCACCTGACGAGAAATCTAGTGATGAGGAGCTGAGTGAAGATGAATATGGCTCCAGCGACGACGAGGTTGCTGGAAAAGCTGATCCATAAGTAGGCAAATATGACATGAAATTCTCGGCCCCGTCTGTTTGTACATGATGTGTTGTTGATGTGATCAATAAACTATAGATCACATGCAGTTAAAAGGAAGAAGTTGTGTCGATTTTTCAGTTTAATCTGCACTGTTATTGTGTATTCATACATTCTGTTTTCTTGATCTTATTATCAAAGTTGTTCTGGGTGGGTAAAACTACACTTGGTGCCTTCAATTCAGAGCTAGTCTTCTGCATTATGAGCAGAATAAGACATTGATATGCGGTGAAATTATACTTTTAGTCCCTTAGGATGAGAAATCAATATATTTCTCAAAATAATCTCAAAATTTTATTCAATAAAAACACACAATGCATTTATTTTTATGCTTTACGAAAATTTTAAAATGGTTCTAAAATAAAAAAAAAAAAGTAATACATTTAGTTTCAAAAGTTTTGTAAGGTAGAAGACTAAAAGTGTTGAATTCTATATTATTTTATGAGATTAAAAATGTAATTTTTTTAAATTTATATACTACTAGTAATAGGCGCGGAATTTATTTTTCAAAAACAAAAATTTGTAGTATCTAATGAACTGAAATCAAATTTCCCAATATATATTTTTATTATCAAAGTTAGTCAGGCTCAGACAATCTTTCTTTTAAGGGGGCTTCTCAATAGATTTTATTTCTGGGGGTGAGAAAAAATTGCATAGAAAGTTGAGTCAAGTATTAATAAAATTGGGAGTGTTTAAAAATAAAAGTTAAAGTAAAAACAAAATTTGAATGATTGGAAAAACAATTTACTATTTGTAATTTTATCAATTAGTTGTAAAAGTTGGTAGAAAGTCGTTTGTAAGTTGCAGAATAAAAAAAAAAAGTTTATTTTCAGTAATAAATAAATAAGCGTTTATCTTACACTTTTGCTAAAAAGAAAAAAAAACCCTAAATCATAATTGAGTTTTCCAAGATCAATTTGTTAGAATTTATTATTTTAGGAGTGAGTCGCTTACAGAATAGCTGAATTAGAAAGTTAACCAAGACATGGATTAGTAGGCAGTTCAAATTCATAACTTGAGGTTGCCTTTTGTTTTAGTTGGGTCAGTTTTGGAATTGGCTCTCACAGTGGGTGGGGCTGGCTATACACTTGAGTTCAGGCAAAGGAAATAAGATAATGGGTTTATACAGAGAATTGCAGATCCTCATGCCCCAATCAATCAATCAACATCTTGGTTTACACTGGCCAAACACTCTCCACCTACTCAAGTTTTTGCAAGCACAACCCCAACTGTACATCGCTCATCAGTAGGCTAGTTTAGCATCACCAAGTTAAAACATACAAGATGCTTTGCCGATATATTATAGCTTCCTGGAGAGTTCATCACAGAAGGGGAGAGAGCTCGACTGGCAAAATTGTCATCCAAAGATTGTCATTGACGTGAGGGGCGGCATGTTTATGACTGTTCTAGCTATAATATATTACATAGAGAAAAAACACAAATACCTAAATGATTTCACTATAATAAGACATTTTCGTCTAATCATAGTTGTATTGATCACTAAAATTAAACTGTGTTCCCCTCTTTATGCTACAGTTAGGTTAGAAATGCTATAAAAAAGCTACAAGAGCGAGCCTGCCATCAGAAACATAACTACCTAATTAAGCAACCTATTTACCTGTTACCATGTAATTTGACTGTATACTCAGGTGCACTGGATGAATTCAAATTCTCCTTGAGGATTGTATCTTCTATCTCACACCTGTTTGCATCATGGGGAAGAAAGACCAGTTCTTTCTTGGCCCTCCATCGTCTATAAGAACTGTCTCCTTCACCCACCAGTTAGGCCCAATGCTAGGTTCATCAGGATTTCCTCCATTGATAGAGTTGAAGTTAAATTCTCTTCCTGAACCAAGAGTGATCTTTTGGTTTTTCTGATGCCTCTGTCTATTCTTGCAATCAGGAAGGGCTGTCTCAGATGCGTTATTGGAGGTTTCTCCTATTAGATTTTCCGTTCTGATTGGTCTTTCTTCTGCTGTGTGTCCTACATACTCGATAGGTTTAGGCACCGCTTTATGCAAGATCGGTAGCTTCTTTTCCACAGATCTTACAACCTCTTCAGTAGTAATCTCAAAAGAAACTCTATGATCTATAGCAGTCTCATCATTTTGCAGCTCATTAGGTATCTTCGGAAGTGGAGCAACATCTGAATGTTGACGATTATAATGGCAACAATTAGAAGATCTAGGTTCCGTGGCCGTGGCATCTGGAGACGCTTCACCAGATACCTCACGTGATTCCCATTCCCCACGCGCTATCTTGTCAAGATCCAAAAGTTTAGGTGGGTGACCGGTTGTGAACCCAAGCAAAAAGGGGATTCCAGTAGCAAACTCAAGCTCAGGTAAAGGTGATGAGGTGCCTGAGCTTGGTGAGATCAAATGGCTAACAGGACTACCAGGTTGAAGTTGATAGGATTGAAATTCATACTGGGAGAAGCCATATCTTTGACATGCTTCACCATTCTGGAGGGTGGGTTCAAGAAGCCGTGAAAATGGCACCTCGGGGGAGGACGGTGTTGTTAAGTGAACTGATTCCGGGGGAGTATATGGGGCAGTTGATGGCTCAGTGGCGAAGGTGGAGAAGACTGGAGGAGAGACTAACTGGGTCTCATGAGCATAAGGGCCAATAGCAAAAATTGAAGGTGGTCCACCAGGGGAGTACATGTTTGCAGATACAGAAGTGAGTGATAACACGCCAGTTGGTGACTGGGCTGAGGAAGGAGGATCTGATGGAAGGAACGATGCAGGAGAGGAAGGCGGCACAACAAAAGGCAGTTCTAGGGGAGGTGGTCGGGGTGGATGTTCAGCTGTGGGAACATCCATCACAGAGGCTGAAGTTTCAGGAACAATTACAGCACGTCCGATTCGCTTGTTGTGCTTATAAGATCCAAAACACCTATAAAGGCTCCAGCAGCTTCCCCACCTTCTCTTCTGCACATGACAGTAAAGAATGACTACACAAAATCCTAGTAGGATATGATGTTTTTGCATATAATGAAATCTATAAAACAAAATTACTTGAATATGCATGAGGGCCGTGAGCTGAAGCCTTTGAAGTTCAAAGTACTAAACATAAAGAAAATATATCAGAATTGCTGTATCTTGTGAATTCTTCTTTTGGCCAAAGGATTGCTGCATGTTGACCATAAATCATTTTATCATCAAACATACTGAAAAGAAATCACTCCTAAATGCTAATCATGTAACTTGGAGATCACAAACAGACAAGACATGAGAATGATATTCTTTTAGGAGCATACTTAAAGAAAATCATTAACCGAAATTTCTCTTAAGCACCAGACCATAATATAGTATCGATTAAAGAGAACAAGAACTCGCCTTACTCTATTCTAGATAGGCAAAGGATATGTGACAAGGATGTTTTTTATTGTTTTTTCTGGACCATTGTTTTTGTTTCAGTGATTTGGCTTTCCTCTTTTCTATTGTTTGTATCATCCTTCTCATAATCCTTCTCATGTCAATGAAATTTTGAGTGTACCATGATAAGGGCAAAAACAAACAAGACCAGCATAACAAGTTGCCAAACTGCAAGACCTTATGCAAATATTTTCTAGCGGTCATTACTGAAACTCCCGTTCTCCTCGTTACATTATACAGCAGAGATTAAACATTTACTTAAGAGGAACAGACACCTATTTTTCAATTCCAGAATTTTATGGAGAGAATTGCCCCTGAAAAATCAGGTTTTGGTTAGTTCAATCATCTTCAGAAAAGCACAGTTAAAAATCCTGCTAAATACTTCTCTTCAGTTCCTAGCCTTAGAAAGGGTAGAATGGCATAAGACATGAGAATGCAATGTTACAGGATATTCAAACTTAGGAATTTAATCAACTACTGACACAATACTGCAGCTAATGATCTGTTTCAAGTGACAAACAGGGAGTTAAGCAATCTCATAAAGATCAGCCGTGACGGTGCCACTTTCCATCAAACCAGCAGCAGAAAGTGGCTCAATGCATTTATGCTCTTTTCTTTCCAGTATCTTGCATTCGCCAATGTAGGGGTTTTAGAGAAAATAATCGCTAAGTTAAAATCTCAGAGAGCTTGGCATCAAGTGCAAAAGAGACGAATAATAGCAACATGACTGACTAACCTGCGACATTCACCGGAGTTGTTGGCAATATCATGTTCAACTCAAAACTCTGTGTAGTTCTCTATGATACTCACAGATAAAAACTCCTCGACGCATAGTCTTTAATACTCTTACATAGTCCAATTCACTCTTAATAACTACATTATCCTATTAAGAAAAATCCACAAAAGTGACACCTAAGAAAAACAACATGTTCTAAGTTATAGAAAGCAAAATATGGTAAGAAAAGGGTCTAACAGTCCTTGAAACCACACATCAACTTCGCAGAAACCATCTTCTTATCAATATTCACGCCAAAAGAATCACAAGGAAACTGAGCAACTTAAAGTAAGTGAATCACCAATTCTCCGACAAAAATAAGCAGCGAACAATCGTGATTCCGCCAAAAACGAGAAAGGAAATGCATATAATCCTGTGCTAACTTTCATCACAGACGCTTAACATTACATCATGAAAAGTTCACAATAAAATACGAAAATACAAAAGCAAAATTGTCAAAACGAAAAAATCACCTGAACCGAAGCTCGACGAACTCGACTTTCAATAGCTGCTGCTGCAGCGTTTATCGTCTCCAACGAGTCTGTTCCATTAATTCCACCGCTTCTCATCGTATACCCAATCAACCAAACAATATTCACCTCAAAATGATCCTCATGAAAGAAGAAACTGCATAAGAAATGAAAATTCAATCTGTATGTATAAAATTGAGGAGAAATGAAAAGGAAAAGGGTGCGCAGGGACAGCGAAATTGTGTATGCATATGCTGCAACTATTATTCAAACACGGCAATGACTAAAAAGTGTTTTGTTTTTTATATGAGTATTGTTACGGGACTGAGGCTTCATATGTTGTAGAGTTCGTTAAATCTTTTCTCGTGGTGGTAAATTGACCAAAAAGGGCTTCTCCACTGTATTTCGTGTTAAGGTTCACACCGAGCCCTTTTTTTTTTTAATTACTAATTCTCGCAGCACGTCGTTTTTTATATATATAATATATAATTTTTTATAATTATAAATAAAAATAAAATAAATTAATTACAATTTTTAAGATTATGTAAAATCCGCGTGATGGTATCACTAACCTTCTTTTGTGATTGTAGAAGATCTTTCTTTTTTATATTAGTATAAATCATTATTGTTTTTAAATATTTTAAAGGCTCTTTTCATCAAAACTGATTAAAACATTATCTGAGTTAACGCTATGACCCTATTGACATTAATAAGTCAAATCCAACTTTCAAATCGACCACTCTCAACCCATAATATACTTATACAAAATATGAATAAAAAAATGAATATTTGACCATCGATCAACATATTGACGGTAGGTTCACACCATATTAGAGTAAAATACTATTTCTCATTCTGTGATACGAGAAAACAGTACAAGAAAACTCTTGTGTTTTTCTTTTCTTAACGAATTACTCGATGCTTTTTGAAAATTAATGCAAAAAAATCCTATTTAAACAATTGATAGGGGTTTTTTGCTTCTATTTTTCAAATACAGGAGACTAATTTATTAATTATTTTTTTATAGAGAAATTTTTTTCATATTTATATCATAAAAAAATTAAATTGCATTTAAGCCCGCCAAATTGATTCCACTATCTCTTTGTTGGTGAGAAATGGTTGTGGGAGAATTATGATGTGAAATTCACTTGTTTGGTGGGGGTGGATTTGTGTCATTTCTTGGTGCCCAATCATGTTGTTATGGAATATTTGAATAGAATATGAGTTTTTAATTATATAAAAATATGATTAATCACATTTAGACATCCTTTAAAAATATAGAATTACACTTTTTTTAAAAAGATTTTTAAATTAAATTTACATCCTATTCAAAAATTTAATATTTATACCTGATCTCCTTTCTTAGAGTTTGGACAAAAATATTGATGGTTTAAAATACATATATATAAATTTTAATTCACTCTTTGTTTAACTTTTTCATATATACTTTTTCATATATATACTTTTTCATATATACATATATATATACTTTTTCATATAAAGTTAATATGATTATATTTATTCCTAATAAATATAAAAAGATTACATAAAAGTATTAAATGAGAGGTAAAATTAAAAAATAATACTACCATAACCAATCTTACTCCATAAAACAACACAATAATCTAGTAATTTAAAGTTTTAAACATACCTTCACTATTGTTATCTATCTAATCTCTCTCTCTCTCTCTCTCAATATATATATATATATATTGATGGGTGCAAAAATAGTACGGATCTACTGAGGTTGAACCTTCATTCTGGACTCGAGCCAAAAAATAAGAGACTTGAAAAACAAAATTTGCAAAACAACACGTTAGCATTTCAAAATCAAGTTAGTATCGGATTTAAGAGATAATAATTGTAAAAAAGTAAACCATAATGATAAATCAAGGTGTGATGAACGGTTGTGTTAGGAGTGCAGGAGTGCAAAAGTAGAAATTGACAACAAGTTTTTAGAATCTCGAAGGTGTTCCCCACCTGGGGACCAAACTTGTATTTATAGGGGATACCTTTCTTTGGTGGGATTCTGCATGTTGTCTTCTTTTTGGGAAAAAGTGGATCGCTTAGATAAGCTCAATCCAATCTTATCTTTTGCTAATCTTATGAGGATTCCTTCCAGAGCTGTGAGGGGACCTCCCTTGACTCGTATTTTCCATGTCAGTGAAGTGTCATGTGTGGCAATCCAGGTGGACAACTGGTGCGGGCCTTAACCTAATCATAATTATTGGACAACATACTCGGGCCAAACCCGTAGGTGGCTTGGGCGCTTTCCTTCACATGGGTTATTGGGCTAATAGGGAAAATCTTGGACCTTTTTTCGTCGTGGGCCCTATTTAGACCATTAGGAGATTTTTATTTTTTCATGGGTTGAACTTCTTTGGGTCATATACATCATACATAAAAAAGAAAATCCCATTTTTATTCATAAATGGTGGTTATTTACATTGCAGCACCAACTTTTTAAATTACCCAAAATATTCTTATATATTTTCAATCATCCTTACTCAAATTTTTCTTCTCATTGATATATACTCTCTAGCTGTACTAATATGAGAATTTCAATTGCATCAAATTTTTTTTGTATCAGTATATTCCTAAATTAATTTTATTTTATTAATTATTTATCTCTTTTTTTAAATATAATGTATTGATTTTATATATTTTATTATTATTTATAATATATTTAAAAGTATAAATAATTATTTATTTATGCACGTAAAACGATTTGTCATAATGGTTAATATATATATATAAAAGAAGGATAATTTAGTAATTTGGGGACAAATGGGCCACCACCACTTAGTATTCGCAAATAAAATTAAAACTCAAAAGGGACTTTTAGGCAATTACCGAAAAAGCTTATGCACGCACGTGTGCGCATCAACGTCCTCCGTCATTTCGCGTGCCCCCTCCCACCCACCGACCCCCGCGCGTACTTTTGGGCCCACCTCAAAGTTCCTCGCCTTTACCCTTCATTCATGCTAACTTGCACGGTTGGAACTTGGTAGGGGTGGCAAATGGGTGATGGGGTTGGGTTTGGGTAGAATTCAAAATGAGGAGATCAAAATGAATTCAAATGAATAGGTTTAAAATAAGTTAGATTGTAAAAACGATCGAATTGGATCAGTATGAGCAATTTTATTAAAATAAAGTAATACGATAATAAAGTAAACGTAAAACTTACGAATTTAGTTGAAATCTCGTAAATAAATTGGAGTTTGTAGATTCCAGTCCCACCCAACGTATGAGAGTCTGTACCACTTAATAATAAATTTATTATAATATGTATTGTCTCATTTAATTGAGTTTATTGTACTATAAATGTATTAATCAAATCGATATTTTTATCATTTTATTGATATTAATATAACATGTAATCAATGATTTTATAAAAAACAATAAAAATTACAAATCTATGGTGACATTGACACCTATGCTTTTTCATTTTTATAACTAGTCGTTGTGTCACACTGTTCCTGTATGCATATTGATATATATGACCTAAGAAATTCAGCCCAATGAAAAAAGAATCCTCAGCAGCCCAATAGAATCCATAGCATTATAAGGAGAAAGAGAAGTTCAAAGCCTCCCCCATTAGGGCCACAACCCGTACGAGGTGAAGGTCCAAGCTACTCACGGATTTGGCCCAATGATGATGATCAGATTGAGGCATGCACCCAGTCTTCCGCACATGGCGTCTACTTAGATTGCCACGCATGACATTTGACCAACGTGAAAAATGCATGTCAAGGAAGGTCTCGTCACAGCCCTAAACTCCTAGAGCAGAAGGATTCCTTGTTGACAAGGAGTTCTTTACAATGAAGGATCCCCTCAACTCGAAAACATACTTCCCTCAACTAGATTAGCTGAAAATAAGATCGGATTATAGTTTATCTTAACAACTCCTATCCACTCATCCTGATATTGAAGGAAACTTGCAGAATCCTACCGAAGGGGGACACACACTATAAATACAGGTTTGGTCCCAGTCGATGAACACCTTCCAGAAGCTTGAACATTGTTGTCACTCCTCTTGCACTCTGCACTCTTAACATGATTTCTCTCATAACTGATCACCGTATCACGATTTTTAATTATAATTTATTTCTTGCAATTATTTTATTTTAAATTTGATACTAGCTTGAGCGTCGAAGTGCTAACATGTTGTTTTACAGGTTTCCGTTTCTCAAGTTCTTTTATCTCTTGCTCTAGGCTTATTGGATTCGGCTACTTCCGCATGCATCACATATAATAAATAATATTTCACGCTTTAAATATATTATATAAGAGTAAAATATATAAATAATATATTATACTAAAAAAATAAAAGGAAAAAAAACTAATTATTAGTTAATATATAATTAGAAAGTTGAATAAGTTAGTTATCTTATTAGTTGAAGGACATTTTTTACTTTATAAAAAATTGGTGTAACAATGTTATTAACCGTCATTTGTAAGGAACCTCTTTCATTTTTATATTAGTACAGATAATAAAGAGAATATTTTTTTTTTTCTATGACCTTTTAGACTTGATGGCACTTGGATATGCTTTATGAGTTCACCAATATTTGTTTTCAAATGATTTGGACTTTATAATCTCAATCAAAATTCTGAAAACACTCTTTCTCATAGGCCCATTAAGACTACTTGGGCTCAGCTGCCTCCCGCCCTCCTCAAATCCCAACTAGGAGTTCTCTACTTAATTTTGGTATGTCATTTATTGATTATTAAGTAATTAATTAATTAATTCTTAACTTGTTTCAAGTTATTTTCTTTCGTGCAATTTTTTTTACTTCTCATACATTATTATTATCTTTATTTGTCAATCTTTTTTATAAAATTAAAATATTTATATTAATTTATTATCTTAATATATATTTTTAGGTATTTTCTTGAACTACAAAAACTAATAATACAATTAATATCAAAAATTAATTTTAATTTATTTTAAAAAATTATGCATATACATAAAATGTGCCACACTTACTGGTACTTTATAATTAGACAATACATTCCTTCCTTAAGCATCACTATGCACTTTTTGAAAAAGCATACACGACACTACTCACTCTTTACACATATAATTTTTTTAAAAATTTGACATAATTATGAATATCCCTCGTTATTTAAAAAATTATAAATACACCCCTGATGTTTGATGAAATTATATAATCTTTAGATGGATGTAAGAATTTATCAAATTTGCCCTTAATGTATTTTTTTATTTTTTTAAAATTAAAAATTTATAAAAAAATCGAATGGAATGGATGAAAAATTTTTAAATATTATAAAAAATTATCCACTTAGTCCTTAAAAAAATAAATTTTCTTAAAAATAAATAAAATTATATAAGTTTTAATCACAAGGGTATTTTGGTAAACCATGAAAAATAGATAGAAACCTAACGGATTGGGCTAATTGTTAGACGGTTGTTAAAATCAGGAGGGTATTTATAATTTTTCAAACAATGAGAAAATATTTGTAATTTATGCCAAATTTCAGAATAAGTAGTTGTAATTTACCCTAAATTCAAATATAATGAACTAGTTTCCTTTATATTCTTTTTGTGAAGAATAGAGTATTTGTATTATTGTGTCCTTTGAATTCCATTATTTACAATCAAAAGATTATTACATTAATCATAAGTTTTGGTTTATAAATGAGTATTTAAAACGGATTGAATTTTTTACTTAAAATCTTATTATACTATTTTATCAATTAATATATGCATAAATTACAATGGACTTTCCTAAGGTTTGTCATAATTATAAATACCCTCTCGTTGTTTGAAAAATTACAAATACCCTTCTGATATTTGATAAAATTATGTAATTTTTGGATGTGGGTGTGAAATTTCAATTTTTCCCTTATTGTATTTTTTAAAAAAAAATTAAAAACTTATAAAAAAATCAAACGGGTGGATGAAATTTTTTTTTAACAATTATAAAAAAGAATTATCCACTTAGTTTATAAAAAATAAAAAAAAATATAATTTTTAATCCATAAGGGAATTTGGTCAGTTTATCATAAAAAATAGGTGAAAACCTAACAGATTAGGCTAACTGTTAGATAGTTGTTAAAATCAAAAGGTATTGGTAATTTTTTAAATATCGAGAAGTATTTGTAATTATGTCAAATTTCAGGAGAGCTCGTTGTAATTTACCTTTAATAGATACACATAACATATATACATATTAACTAAAATATGTTAATTAGAATAGGAAATGTAACACGATTCTGAACCAAAAAAAAAATCAATAAATATGTCAAAAATTGACGTTTATGTCAGACTGGTTGTGTTTGAAGAGCTTCAAATTTAAAATTGGGCCCGAAGCCGAAAACCAATTCAGCAATTGACGTGCTCTGTTAATTCCAACCCATCAAAATGAGATGATATTTTATTTTAATAGTGGGTGTCATTTTATTTTAATAATAATTATTAATTTGATATAATAATTTGATATTAATAATTGGTATAGTTTTCAGTTATTGTTAGATTTAAATAATTGATATTGATGATTATAATTAATATATTCAATAAATAATAGTCCATTGCTTTCATTTAAAAAAGAAATTATAGGATTAGAATTGTGTTAGATTAATTTTTCTATTAAGTAGTGTATATACAGTAAAAAAAATTGTTTAATTAAAAAAATTTAGAGCAAACCCGAATAAGAAAAATTATTAAATACGTACGAAATTATATCATTCAATTATTTTTGTGGTTTATGTGAAATCGTACAATTAGAAAAATCTATAAATAGTCGGCCTTCATGTCCAAGTACAACTTTAAGCTTGTTCCTTAGTCTACCAAACCAAATTTAAACTTGATTTTTAGTTTGGTCGTTTGGGCTCAATTTGACTATAAAATATAATTATAAAAAAAATATTTAAAAACATCAAAGACTCAAGCTCGATTCGCGCTAAATTTAAATAAAAAACATTCGAACTTGATTTGATTATTATCAAGCTCAAAATACAAATTTTTAAGTTTGTTGGTGATCCGATCGAGGTCTTCGGTGACCTAGAGCTGACTTGGATATGCTCTAACAATGATTTGGCGTGAGGATTTGGGTGAGTATCTCGAATTAAAATAGTAGTAGTTGGCATGGACACAAAAACGTCAGGCTAGCTTAGGTGGCCCTCAGCTAAAATTTTGAAACTTAATCAATTAAGGGTCGAGATTATAAGGGTAGCATAATGCAATCTCGTTGCAGAGTAAGATTTGGTGTATAATGGGTTCTACATGTATTTATAAGCGCTTGTGTGTCAGATCCATACAGATCACGTGTCGATAATGTAATCATCCAATGAGTCCTAAATTCATGATTGACAAGGTAGGTCATCGGGTCAAGTGGTCTGGTGGAATTCAACCCACTTAAAAATTTGATTATATATTTTTTGTATCTTATAGTAATTAAAATAAGTTGGAATAGTAATGCGTTGAACTAGATTTAACTTGTTTACGGTTCTACCATCATTATCAAAGCCAAATAATTGGAAATATATATATATATATATATATATA
>NC_026150.1:8214864-8237694 GCF_000512975.1 Sesamum indicum
CCCCCCCCCCCCCCCCCCCCAAAAAAAAAAAAAAGAAATGGTATATGTTGCTTGAAATATAACAAATTTAGGAGAGTGATTGGTACATAATGAATGAAATAATACTTGTATTATAATTGATTCAATTATAATTTATTAATTTGAGAAGGTGAAATTTGATTTACTTGATATTTTTTTGAATTAATGATAGGACTCAATAATATGAAATTTGATCAAAATTTTTGTGGAAAGTGAAATAGAAGCTACATGACTGCATCTAGTGATGGCAATAGGGTGGGTCTGCTCGGGCCCGGAACCCGCCCTGATGAACCCCGGACTCATACCCCGCCCCGCAAAACCCAATTTAGTTTTATCAATTTAAATTAGTAATTTTGTAATACAAAGAATATATTCAATTAATTAGGTACTTTAACATAATTTTTTATATACAATGAATTATATAATATAAACAAGACATTCATCTTATTTTTTGATTTCTCTATAAGTAATATCAATTTAAATTAATATAGTTTTATCTAAAATGAATTATATAATACAAATAATACATTCAACTATTTTTTTCTATAAGTAAATGCTAAATATCATTGTAACTATAGGTAATTTAATATTATTTTTTATCTAAATAAGTTATAAAAGAAATAATATATTCAACTATTTTTTTCGTATTTCATAATATATGCAAATTTATTTAAAAATTGATTTACAATATCATAATTTTCTATTAATAATACTATATTACATGTGAATAAATAAGTATTAAAAATTATTAAAAAAATAGATCAAGGCGGTTTGGTACAAAACCCGTAACTCGTTCCGGACCCGATAATATAAGTATCAAACCCACTCTGTCTTGGACGGGTATCAAAAAAATCGAATCCAATTGCTATCCCTAGCTACATCCTCATTTCTCGTTCGTTCGAACTCTTAACTATAGGGATTAGAAAAAAATGGATATTGATAAATAAAAAAAAAAAACTTAAAATTCTATGACTGCTCAAAGAACTCAAACTGACATTTTATTCAGCCCCGATTCTATGTGTTTTCAGTGGCATTGAAATTAAATCTGGTGGGAATCCTGTTCTACCCGTCCCATTAGTCATTCCTAGTTGTCCAAAATTTGAAATATGGGTAGGAGATATACAGGAACAAGTCCCATGTCCAATGTTGACTAGTGCGTGGAGTCCAAGGTTAGAAAGTAGCATGTTCACCACATGTCCAGTTTGTTTTTTTACTTGTTACAGATGACAAACAAACATTGAGCCACAAAGAATGGCCTCGCTTTCCTCACTAATAACACATGCTATATTTATTACACTATACCCTCTTTTCTTAGACACATATATAGCTTCATCCTACCTCTTCTTTTCTCTTTCTTCTTGTCCGTCACGAGAATATATTATTTTTATATGTATATAATAAATAATTTTTTATATTTAAAAAAAACAAAAAAAAAAAGAAACAAAACCAACTTGAAAGTATTCTTGACATAACAAAAAAATTAGTTTAATGGCGTCGTAAAGAGCGAAAAAATGTCTTCTTTTTTATAATTAGTATAGATATATACATTACATGTCGTTCACGATAGGGATACCTAAATTGTCGTTCACGATAGGGAGTTTGGGGGGAGGGGTTAAGGTTATAAGCTTAAAATATAAGGTGTTTTTTAGAACAATTAAGGAGTTTCTTATTTATTAAATTATTAAGGAATTATTTTAATTAACTAAAATATTTAAATTATTATAATATTTAAAAAATTATTCTTAATTAACTAAAATATATTTAATTAATATAATTAAATTAATTAAAAAAAAAGGGAGACGGCATCGTCGACGCGCACTCCTTCTTTATCGTTGCCGTCAACCTCTTTCTTTATTTGGGTTGTCTGGGACGGCATCGCTGACACCTTCTTTACTGCTGCCGTCGACCTCTGTCTTCATTGGGGCTGCATCGTCGGCCCAATTCTGATATGGGCGACTGTGACGTTGCCCAAATTTAGGGGCGACAGGGTGGGTGGGTGGGGAAGGTGGCGGGGCGGGGGCGGGGGGAGATTTTAAAATCTAACGGTTAAAATTAATCTGTTAGATCTGAAGGCTCTCATCTAATCAATAAAAATCCAACTGTCCTTAAAAAAAAGAATAATATGTAATATATAAGAATATAACGGTTATTTATCAAAAAGTTAACGTTATTAGTTATATTTAATAGGGAGGGACGATTAAGTTGAATTTATAAAACATAATGGGGTTTTTTGTCTACTTTCAAATCAGAATAAAACCTTTTGCTGAATTTATAAAATATAGGAAAGTTTTATTTAATTTAAATTAATTTTTTAAAAAGTATTTATAATTATAATAATTTGATAAAAATATTTTATAACGTGGAAATTGTAAAAAAGCATAATAATAATAACCGAAAAGAGAAGGTGGGGGAGTTGTTGAATATGGGGATCATTATGTGTAGTGAAAAACTGTGCCGTTTTGACCGCTTTCCAGGTGGATTCCAGTGCACGCGCTTCGCAACTAGGCATTGATACAAGTGGAACCTTAAAGGTTAGTATAGTCATTTCAGTTCAAGCAACAATTATTGTATATGTCATGAAAAATTGGAGTACCGGAAACGTCGATGTTACATGCATAAGTGCCAAGTTAAAAGATGGAATTTTACTGAATGTGTGAGTATTTATTTAGATTTTATTATAATTTATTTCATGATTTGTTATTATATTAATTAAATTGATATATTATTAAATTTATTAAAATATTAATAAAATTATATAATTAGCGCTTCTATAACAAAAAGTACAAGTTGGAAAAAAATTCCGACGACGATAGCAAGAAATTAAGTGAGTTTTGTTTTCATATTCATACTTTCTCTTTTTTTGTTTTTGGTTAGGGGTACTTTAGTCTTTAAATACAATTTTAATAGAATTTCTGATAAAAAAAACATACAAGAGGGGAGGCCTTTGCCAAATATTGAAACCTCAGAAAGTAGATGACAAAGACAGCGAGATTCGGAGTGAATTTTTTGTTGCAAATGTTATTTTATCTTCTATTGCATTCAACATACACACGTTACGTGTACAAAATTGATATTATATTTTATTTAAAAAATAATTTATATATATGATGTGTGTATATTGAATGGAGTAGAAGATAAAATAAATTTTATAGCAAAAAATTCGATCCGCCACAGTACCAGAGAAAGTCAATGTAAATAATCCTAAAATTCATTTTATGCATTTTGATCGAAATTTATTTTGTCATTCTTTCACCTCAGTCATTTTTATTTTAATAAAAACAATAATATATAAAAAATTTTTAGTAATTTTATTAGCTCGCAATTACTAACAATCTTAAAATAATAAAGAAAATAGAACAAAAAAATTTCATACAAAATAAAACATACAATGATTTAACACTTACGATAATTAAAAAATAACAAAAATATATACTTTCCATCAGCGAATCAAAACATACTCTCATTCTCACGTCACGAAATTTTTTAATTTAAAACTAAAAAAATTAAATATAAATATAAATAAATCGCATCAATACTCTTTAAGGTTATGCAAAATACGCAAACACTCTCTATCTTTTACAAAATTATAACTACACCCAATGAAGTTAGAGTCATAATTACAACTAACACTCTTTGAAAAATATTACAGTGACACCCTTCAGAACAATTACTGTAATTTTATAAAATATGAGAGATATTTATGTATTTTAACTTAATTCTGGAAGATATTCGTTAATTTAGTCAAATCAAATAACAAACACAACCTAACTCTTTGATGGGTATTACTATTCCTATGGGCACTTTTGGCTGTAGGTGGAGCATTGTCCAATAAAGTTTGAAATTGAATTTTTTGCATCAATCATATATAGATTCCCATGTAAAGACACTTTGATTTCAAAATCAGGGGAAATTAAACATGTGGAGTGGGGCCCAAATAAAATAAAAATAAAATAAGTAAAGTTATTAAATTATCCTGTCTGTCCTCCTAACCAGCTACCAAACACTATTATAAAAGGAGAAGTGTTTGATTTGTTTAATGATGATGTGCATGCTTCTTGTTTTTCTTAAAACTTGTCTACTTGTTTGTAGGCCAACGTGCAAGCTTTTAATTGATTGATCGTGTAGATTTGTTCTTATACACAAACGCACACACACAAAACACAGCTTCAACTTGTTATATTTGTTTTTGGATAATTACGTGTACTCTCTTGAGATTTGGTGTAATTATATGTATATTTTAATGTGTAATTATTACTATAAATAAATATTAATTTTTTTTAATTGAAATATGTAAGAATAGGTAGGTATAAAGAGCTCCGTCCCTAGTCCCTACAGCCTAAAAGACTAGTGAAGCAAATCTAGCCCTTGATTGGTGTGTGGGGAAGGAGTGTGAAGGCATCAGAGTCATCCATTCTTGTGGGGGTGTCACATGGAGGCACGTGGTGCTGGATATGTAGTACCAAAAGAGTGTTTTGGACTGACGTTGAAAGTTCCAAATTTCAGAATCACATAAGTCAAACTGTAACAGTTCCCCTTCCCCCCCTCTCAATCTGATTAGGCGGTTGGAATTGTTACTCATTTGGTCCGGACAAACTTAACCCAACTCAAACTCATTCTACGTGAATGTGATGAAATTTGGACATTCATATGGGGTATATTTTACAATTTATGTTACCTGATATTACATACGAGCAGATTATTTTTATATTAAAAAAAATAATTTATTCTCTATGTTAATTAAAATTAAGTAATTTAATTCCTAATTTAGAGTGATTTTATTTTAAGAAACATAAAAGGGTAAACTGGTGTATTTTAAAAATACTGAGAACAAATTGTTATTTTTTTTCGTTTGGAAATAATTTACTTATTTGCAATATCATAGAAGGGAGGCTCGCATTCTTTCCTATTTTGCGAAGATCGCATCACAACCTTTTTATAAAATATTTTATGATTTTTAAATAAATTTGAATTTATTTTATTAATTTAAGGTTTTTAAGATTGAGCACTGATACATTCTAAATACTAATATGTATGGAGCCACACTGACAATTGGATTTTTTTATATTTGTGGCTCATGTGGAGTCGTATAATTAAAGGCAATTTATCAATAGTCGCCCTTTACGTAATATTGCTACCTTGATATTCTTACGTTCTTTATTATTTCTCTTACAACCTACTGATTAAGTATCAAGAGTTGTCGTCCTATTATTGATCTGTTTTGTGGATTCACGGTTGAGAAAATGAAGGCGTATTTTACTCTTGAAGGATAGCAATCACACAATTTCACATACGCATTCATTTTTTTTTTCATTGCAAGTATCATCCACTAGAAAAAAATTTACTATTGACTATAATATTAGTAGTTATGATTAAAAACCATGAAAAATAACTACTATTAACTACAATTAAATAAAATCAGGTACAAAAAACTAACTTTTCCACCATAAAAAAAAATTATTTGCCACGACTAAGTGTCATGGTAAAAATATTTGCAATAGCTTTTAATCGTGCCAAATGTTTTAGCCACCATTGCAAAAACTACAGCAAAAAACCGTTCTATGGTTGTGGTTAATAATTATTTGGTACGGTTATTTATTATTAATCATGATTAAATAAAATTTTATGATTCTTCTAGTGATCGTTCAACTTTAAAAATAAAATTAACGTGTTCGGAGCGAGAGCAAAAGAATTAATAAGAATAATTTTGGAACCCGCCTGATTAATAAGAATCCATCTTAAGATCAATTCATTTACTGCTGAACTAACAATTCTTTTACCTAATGAGGCGCATTTTCATAATCGAATTGTGATATTTATATAAAATCAAAATAAAATAATATCTCGTGCAACGAAACATGAATAATATTGTTGCGAGTCGAATTTAAAATTAATTTCACATAAGCAATTATTGCAGTGGAGGCCATCTAAATTATTTAGTGCAAAATAGCTTTCTTGATCCTATGATTGGTGAGACTCTCCAAGTAGGGATGAGGAATTATTGTTTGAGGCGACTCTTTAGTACACTTTATACTCAAATACTAGGATCAGAATGAGAAACGCATGTCAATGATTTGGGCTTGCAATGAATGTTGATGAGATGTATAATTACATCTACGTCCCTCATTTATGCTCTATTTATATAAATTATTCATATTTTTTTATATACTTATACAGATATTATTTATGAAAGCAAAGAAACGAGGATAGTTTGTACAAAGATGATGACGTTTTGGAGGGTGCATGTGCAATTTTCTACAAAATAAGAATGACTTGTATAAATAATATTGAATTTCTAATAGTCATATATTTAATTATGCAAAAATTAGAGATAATTTGTACAAATAAATTATAAATTAAGGGTGTAAGTGTAATTATCCGTCAATAAAAAGGTCTATGAAATGAGGTTGCAGCTCAACATTCATCATGCTTTTAAATTCTGCAGCGAGCCCTAATTATTTGATTGCAGTCCCCATTAATTAATTCAAACAAATGAAGAAAAAATTTATCATTATTTAAAGAAAAAGAAATCATTAATTATTACCATATGAAATGTAAATGAACCAATTAACAACTTCAACATCATCGTACTAAAATCATCAATTGTGAGTGTAAATGAGCACTAGGGAAATTATATCGACCACGATATTTTATTGATTATTATAATTAAAAATAGAAAAAATTATAATAAATAATAATTAATCACAACTTTACAACAATTGTCGAGGTCAATAGAAGAAGATAAGACATTAGTCATTGCAAAAAATGTCGTACATACTTTAATCATAGTTAAGACCACGACAAATGTTGATTAACTACAATTAAAACTTAAACTTTTATATTGATTTTTTTAACTACAATTCATAGTTTTTATTTATCATAATTTTAAATGGTACTCATTTATTTATCATATTAGACCATGTGAAACAAAGAGAGACCAGACATAATAGTCCACATAGTAACTTTTATAAAATTATTGCATAGTTACAAGTATTCGTGTATAGATTTTTTCATTATTATTTTCATCATATAAATGATAATTAAGTTTTAAATGTCCTAATATTTGCAACATATTATTTTCAGGAAAATATAAAAATAGAAGGGACAATTTGAATCGTCTGTATCTTGTATACTAATCATAATATTGCAAAAAATTAAAATTTAATTGTGTAAAAATCAACATACAGAAAAAAAAAAAATCAATCTTTTATGTTAGAAATGCTATCAAATATAAGGGAAACTCTATCTTAATATGAGTTTATTAAATGAAAATTAATATATTTATTATGTGATTGATGTATAATTTAAAAAAATTGATCGGACAAACTTGGATAAGAATTTTGGTGGAAGTAAATGCTTCCAACGGTGCTCCATTCCGTTTGTATGCCCCGTCTCCCATATGCATAAGCCCGCCGCATCCCGCCCCCGCCCCCCTATCCCCCACCCCCCACCTCCCATACAGACAGCTCAAACAACATAGTACACATATGTATATAGATATATATATAGAGAGAGAGAGAGAGAGGTATAATGGGAACAAGTGAAGAGGTGAGCAAAGGGTTTCAGCATATAGTGGGAGTGTGAGAAAACTGAAAAAAACAAAAGGAAAAAAGGCGGCATCTTTGTTCTTGGGGTTTCTATGGAGTTGTGTCTGTAAGGAGTGAGGAGAATATTCAGATCTGCCCTTTTAGATTTTCTTCTAAAAAAGGTAAACCCATTTTCCCATTTCAAATCTTTTTCAAGAACTGGGGCCTCACCCTCTTCTCTCCAGCTCCAGTAGTAAAATCTTTCTTCCCTACATTCACAACATACCTGTCATCTCTCTCCATTCTTTTGGCATATTTTCCGCCCCTGCATATATACTCTGTATGAGCATTGCTTTTATGACTCAATACATGCTTCCTTTTTTTTGTTTGTTTTTCATTAAATAAATGTTGAAGCTTTTTCTCCTTGACAGGTTTATAAAGTGTTTTTTTCTTGTAAAGAAGTGGATTGTGGGCACATTATGAAGTGGAATCCTGGATTTGAAGCCAATAAAAAAGATTGAAACTTTGAGACTGGGATTCTTGGTTTTGATTGAAGTAAGTTCTTCAGATCTGAATTGCTGCCAGAAATTTAGGTTGATGTCATTGGATTGGATATGTGTCAGTTATGTTAGGAGTTTGAAGTTCTTGGTATTTAGATCTAAAATACTTTGCTTGAAGCTTTGAATGCTGTCACAGCTAGTTTTATTGGTCCCAGATGGATCGTAGAGGGATAAATTTGACATCTTGCTGCTGTTGTTTGTAGTAGTAACTTGGATTTTCTCTCTCTCTCTCTCTCTCTAGCTACTGCAACTCTGTCCATAAATTTCTGGTTTTGTGATACTCTGCAATCTTGTTTTTGACAATGTGGAAGTAGCTTTGGTTGCTGCTGTTATGGTGCAACTTCTTCTTCTTCTGCTGCTGCCTTTTCTTTTTCCTTTTTATCTGCTCCCTTTTTCTGTGAAAGATTTATATACTAGTGTTCATGATAGACCAGTTATTGTATTCAAGATTTCAGTTTCAAATTAAAGGGTTCATTCATTTTGAGGTTCTGAATCTTTGTTCTGTATTTAGGTGTATAGAGGATGCATGGGATTTCAGCTTCGGAGGGATTAAGTGAAGCTGAAAATGGATATTCGGGAAGACCACACTAGATTTGGGCCGTTTTCGAATAAAACATCCAGGAATCTGTCATCATCATCATCAGCATTTTTCTCAGCAAATCAATCGCCATTCTTCTCTCCAAAATCAGCAACTGGCCGTTTATCCACACATTCTGACAATGCCGCCAGCACAAATGTAGATAAAGTAGATGCAAATCTGGGGAATGCAGAATCAGAAATTTTTACTGGTGTTAGATTTTCCTCAGAAGATGTATGTCCTGGTGCTGAAGCATGTACTTCGAATGACCCCCAGAAGTTAGAGAATGTTTCTTCTTCGGCTGGAATATCTAGAAGTCCCTTATCAAGTAATGAAGTTTTTTATCAAAATGATTACTCTAGACATAAGGGTAAAGCCAAGAAAGTCGAGAGGTTACTTGAAATCTCAGTTCCTCCAACTTCCTTCTCCTCTAGTAGATTGAGGAGCTGTGATGTGTACATCGGCTTTCACGGCCGCAAACCTTTATTGCTTAGGTTTACTAATTGGCTGCGGGCGGAGTTAGAGGTTCAAGGTTTGAGCTGTTTTATAGCAGACAGAGCTAGATGTCGTAATTCTCGTAAACACAGCATTGTTGAGAAAGCTATGGATGCTAGTACATTTGGAGTCATTATTTTGACCAGGAAATCATTCAAGAACCCATACAGCATCGAAGAACTGAGATTTTTTTCCAGCAAGAAGAACTTAGTTCCTGTATACTTTGATTTGCGTCCAGACGACTGCCTTGTCAGAGACATAATTGAGAAAAGAGGAGAGATTTGGGAAAAATATGGTGGTGAACTATGGCTAGTCTATGGAGGACTTGAGAAGGAATGGAGAGATGCTGTCACTGCCCTTTCCCGTGTCGATGAGTGGAAACTAGAGGCTCATGATGGGAAATGGAGGGATTGCATATTAAGAGCTGTTACTCTTTTGGCGTTAAGATTGGGAAGGAGAAGTATTGTAGATAGAATAACCAAATGGAGAGAGAAAGCAGAGAAAGAAGAGTTCCCATTCCCACGAAATGATAACTTCGTTGGTAGGAAAAAAGAGTTGTCCGAGCTGGAGTTCATGCTCTTCGGTGATGTTAGTGGAGATGCCGAGCGAGACTATTTTGAACTCAAGGCCAGACCAAGGCGGAAGAACTTGACAATTGCCTGGGGAAGGACTAGTTCAATAGATGAAAAGCGAAGGGATCGACAAAGCGAGAGTAGCAAACAGAAGGGAAAAGAACCAGTTGTGTGGAAGGAATCAGAAAAGGAAATTGAAATGCAAAATACTGAGTTTTCTCAACCACAACGGCACACGCCAAAGTTGAAGAGTGGTGGAAAGCATGGACGGAGGAAACTGATGAAAGTTGTTTATGGAAGGGGAATTGCTTGTGTATCAGGCGACTCAGGCATCGGGAAGACAGAGCTGCTTTTAGAGTTTGCTTACCGGTTTCATCAGAGGTATAAAATGGTCCTATGGATAGGTGGGGAAAGCAGATACATCCGTCTGAATTATATGAACTTATGGCCGTTCCTAGAAATTGACGTGGGCGTGGAGAGCTCCACGGAAAAGGGACGGCCGAAGGGCTTTGAGGAGCAAGAGGAAGCAGCAATTGCCAGAATCCGAAGGGAGCTCATGAGGAACATTCCTTTTCTAGTCGTAATCGACAATTTGGAGAACGAGAAAGACTGGTGGGATCACAAACACTTAATGGATCTGCTACCCCGATTCGGAGGGGAGACACACGTTATCATATCCACACGCCACTCCTGGATATTGAATCTTGAGCCTTTGAAACTATCTTACTTATCAGGGGTTGAGGCAATGTCTTTAATGCTGGGCAGTCTTAAAGATCAACCAATTACAGAAATCGATGCTCTACGGGTTATTGAGGAAAAACTCGGAAGGCTAACTCTAGGCCTAGCTATAGTCGGAGCTATTCTCTCCGAGCTTCCCATTAATCCAAGTAAGCTTTTGGATACCATAAATCGGATACCTTCCAGGGTTTTAACATGGAGCGGTCGCGAAAATCATTCACTCCGACGTAATAATTTCCTTTTGCAGCTTTTTGAAGTTTGCTTCTCCATATTTGACCACGCAGAAGGACCAAGGAGTTTGGCGACTAGAATGGTCCTGGCAAGCGGTTGGTTCGCACCAGCACCAATACCAGTAACCATTCTAGCTCTAGCTGCTCAGAAAATACCCGAGAAACACCACCGTCGTCGCTTATGGAGAAAGATCTTGCGTTCCTTAACATGTGGCTTCACATCATCATATGCTCGGAGATCAGAAGCAGAAGCATCTTCATTGTTGTTGAGATTCAATATGGCAAGAAGTTGTACGAAAGACGGTTGCATTCAGTTCAACCATCTCATCAAGCTTTATGCACGAAAGAGAGGAATCACGGGAGCGGCCCGAGCCATGGTACAGGCTGTGATTAGTCGAGGGTCGATATTTCAGAACCCAGAACACATATGGGCAGTATGTTTCCTGCTCCTCGGATTCGGGAAGGACCCAATAGTCGTCGAGCTGAAAGTGACAGAACTATTGTTTCTTGTGAAAGAAGTGATTCTGCCACTAGCCATAAGGACATTCATTACGTTCTCCAGGTGCAGTGCTGCGTTGGAGTTGCTACGACTATGTACAGATGCTTTAGAAGCAACAGATCAAACGCTCGTCACCCCAGTTGACAAATGGTTGGATAAGTCCCTTTGCTGGAAACCAATCCAGACAAACGCTCAGTTGAATCCTAACCTTTGGCAGGATCTTGCATTGGCTAGAGCTAATGTGCTGGAAATCAGGGCTAAGCTAATGGCAAGAGGGGGGAAATTTGATATTGGGGATGATCTTATTAGGAAGGCTGTTTTCATTAGAACTTCTATATGCGGTGAAGATCATCCCGACACGGTATCTGCTCGTGAGACTCTTAGCAAACTCACTAGACTTCTTGCTAGTGCCCAAACTCATACTTCACAATAGATTTTGATCTTGTGGTCTCAGTTCATAGTAGAGATATAGTACAGAGCTCTGAAATAAGTTGCTTTATAAAATTTAAGAAAATTTTATACCATTCTTAACTTAAGAGTTTTTGCATTTTATACTGCTGTACATATAACATTTACTGCACTTTGCTAAAGTAATTTGATTAGCTTCTTTTTCTTTCCTCCCAATGTTAAAAGTGATGAACTCACTCTTGGGCGTAATCCAGACATTTCTTTCTACGACCATTCTATTCACTTTTATTTCAAATCAAACACTAGTTCTTTTATATAAGAAACTCATAAATTAGAATTTTGTACTAGGTTTACTTGCCCAAAGCATTGTGCTCTATAAGGATCATTATGTCCGTTGTATTTCAATAAAAATATATGAACAGCAGAAAATAAAAAAATGTTTAAATTACATGAAAAACTATCATACTCAATGTCTTATAAACTTAAAAATATTTTATAAAGCCCAACACTTTCTTGAACAAAGAACTCCCAGTTAACCTAGTTCAAACAAATTCCCAACTGTTTGTCCTCCCTTTGTGATCTTTGGTGTTGACCAGGGATAGTTTTCAAACATCACATTTTGGAACTTCTCTCCCAAGTATTTTGACCATTGTATTATCCCAGAATAAAATTCCACCTGAAAATGAAAAGGCAACTACTACTACTACAAAGACACTTCCATGTTATAAAATCATTACCTGCTCTTGGCGCTGGACCACTCAAATTCTTGTCCTCATTGGACTGCTGTAATGACAAGCATTGGTGAATGGTGACAAGAAACCTGTCCTGAAAACAAACATCTAAGATCCTTTGCCTTTGTTGACCACAAACACAGACAGCCATTGATGACCTTCTAGAAAGCCTTCTTCCCTATTTTTTCACCACCCAAGAAACCAAACCCCCGAACCCAAAAACCCCTCTCTCTTTACAGTTTACACCCTTAAACACTTCTCTTACACATTTTCACGGTTCGTAGACTCTGGAGTTTTTTGTCTTGAATCGGTTGGTTTTGTACATTTTTGCCATAGTTGAAGTTTTTCTTGGGTATTCGTTAAAGGGTTTCAAGATTCTTGGCTTTTGCTCGAATTGCAAGCCATTCTTGCCTTCTGGTAATTGTTTGTTGGGGTTTCGTAGATTCTTTGCCTTCTTCGTCTGTACTTTAGGGATTGAGATATAAGTTCTTGATTTGGGTTCTTTTGGAACTTTTATGATATTGTGATTGCTGAAAGATTGGGGATTTTTTTGCAGAAGATGCCAACTTTTGCAGGGTCGAAGTTTTCCTCGAAAGGGTTTCATCAGAATTCAAATTCAAACGTAGTTACAGTTGATGTGGGGGGTCAGCTGTTTCAGACAACCAAACAGACCCTTTCTCTAGCTGGTTCAAAGTCTCTGTTCTCCAAGATCTCCAGCTCTGATGATGTCATCATCCCCTTCATTGACAGAGACCCTGAACTTTTCTCAATCTTACTCTCCCTCCTCAGAACTGGAAACCTTCCCTCCAAAGCCAAAGCCTTTGATATTCAAGACCTGATTTTTGAGTCCCAAGTTTACGGTATTGAGGACCTCCTCATAAATTCCCAATCAAATCCTTCTCAACTTGATGCCTTTAACCTTGAAAAGTCACTGGTTTTGCCATTGAGTGGTAGAGATTCGGGCTCGGCCATCTCCACGACACCGTATGGATCACTCCATGTTGCTCATGGAAGTAAAATCACCTCCTTTGATTGGTCACTGCAAAGAAAAACCACTATACTCACCCAATTCACTGCCATTGATTCATTGTTATCATTGTCCCCTTCAATTGCTGCTGCTGGTGCAACTGACTTTTCAGGGCTACAGATCATTAATCTTGATAAGGGTTATGTTAAACAGACGTTGAGTTGGGAAAACGTCACTAGGTCTGGCTCTACAGTGCAAGCCATCGGGGCATCACCTGAGTTCTTGTTCACTAGCTTTGAGTCCAGTAGGAGAAACTCGAACTGCATCATGATATATGATCTCAATGATGGTTTACGCCCCGTTACCAAGATTGGTGACTATGAAATCTTTGGTGATGATCTTGATTCTGCAATCCCAGCCACTAAACTGCAATGGGTTCCTAGTCATAATTTGTTAATGGCCTCAGGTTCTCATAGTGGACCCTCTGGAGTATCAGGGAACATTAAGTTTTGGGATATTAGGACCGGGGATGTGGTTTTGGAACTTAAGGAAAAAGTGGATTGCTTCTCGGATGTGACTGTTTCGGACACGCTATCTGCAATGTTCAAAGTTGGGGTAAGTACGGGCGAAGTGTTTGTTGCTGATTTGAGAAGTATGAATGCTGATATACCTTGGGTTTGTCTTGGTGAGGGGAGAAAGGTGACAAATGGGAAGAAAGAAGGGCTTGGATGTAAAGTCGAAACACATGGAAACCAAGTGTTTTGTAGTAAAGGAGGAAACATTGAGCTATGGTCAGAGGTACTCATTGGTTCTATGCAAAAACAAGACGGTGGATTACAGGAGAGAGTCTTTAGGAAGAACGTAATGGGGAGAGCCAAGGATATGGGTGGAAGCCGGATAACAAACTTGAGTTTCGGTGGGAATAAAATGTTTGTGACACGGAAAGATCAGCAGTGTGTAGAGGTTTGGAATTCAGCTAGACCCTTCTAATCATCGAACGTTGGGTGCTTAGAGGGTCGTTGCTTTTGCAAGTTAGCTAGGAACCATTCATTATATAGATGTTTTCCTTGTTCATGAGAATGATACTGCACGTTCTCTATGCTCTGTGAATAGACGGAAGATGATGATGAGGACATGATTTTTCTTTCATCAGTTCCAGAATTACGGTTGATATGATCATAACTGATTCAGATTTTTCCTGCAATCTGTTGTTCTGTTCTTCCATATGTTGCTTCCTTTCTGGCAACTTTTGCTACTTACATATCAAGAACTTCATCTTAAACCCAGACAATGTTGGTAAATACAACTGCAATTTGACATTATAACAGGTTGTAGCGGCTGTCTTCTGCTGAATTCTGTTTCTATTCCTGCAGAATCCTCTCATAACTTAAAACTAAGTTGGCTAAAATCCGGCGTGGACCTTCTGTCACGCCAATAAATGATTGACACGTGTTCTTCTTTATACGTATGCCGTGAGAGAACCTATGCTTAAGACATTATTTTTCCACATTGCCTTGGCATATATTTTTCTTCTATGTTTCAACCCTACAATAGTAGATGAAGTATTTAAACATACATTTTTCAAAAAAATAGGTGCAATAACGGCGTTAACCCCACTCCATATACGTAACACGTGAAAAAATATCACAAAAGGACAACCTTTTTTCATTCAACAACAACTAATTTTTATTTAACGACTATAATTCAAAAATAATATTTTATTACAATTACGTTATTTTGATTTTATAAATATTACATTTACTCCCTTTCTAGCCTAAAGATATGTGAATTAAAAGTGCTACTTTTAGTGTATTAATAATATTACGAGACTCCACCTTTTTCAAAGTTTGATGAATATATAAAGATGACGACTATTGATTAATGATATAATCATCTTTAATATCATATAATTACTTTCAAAGTCAGTGATCAGAGCAACCATAAACATGTGTTCATACATGAAAATGGTATTCAACTTTGTACATACATTTAAAATTAATAACAAAAAGTCCAAAATTGTATAGATTTGTCAAATTTCAAGAATCATTTCTGGTGTCCAAAATTCAACTTTATGGAATTCTTTTTATCAGCAGGTGTGAATGAAATCCCCACAAAATAAATGTGGTGGACTTAAAAGGGCTGTTTGTCTAAATTTATTTGAAATATTTAATAAGATATTTTTTTTAAAAAATATTAAACACGTTGAGTTTTATTCTAAAAATAAATTTTAAAAGTGTTTGTATAAGTAAGATGACAAAGCTTCTAAGATGTTAGAGTATTTGACGTAATAAGTTCTTCATATTGGGTAATAGGGTAAATTACAATGAATTTTCATAAAATTTGGTATAATTATAAATATTCCTTATTTGTTTGAGAAATTACCAATATCTTCTTAATTTTAACAGTTAGCCAACAACTAGCCCAATCCGTTAGTTTTTTATTCATTTTTCTAATGAACTGACCAAAATATTCTTGTGTACTAGAGATTATAATTTTTTTTATTTTTTATTTTTTTAAATTTATTTTTATGGACTAAGTGGACAATTTCTTTTTAAATTTTTCATCCATCTCATTCATTTTTTATATAATTTTTATTTTATTCTAAAAAATATAATAAGGACAAAGTTAATAATTCTGGGCCTCAATTCAAGGATTACGTAATTTCATCAAATATTATAGAGTATTGATAGTTTTTCAAACAACAAAGAGGTATTCAAAATTATACCAAATTTTAGAGGAGTTTATTATAATTTATCCATTGTAATTATGACCAGAAAAGCTATCAAAATGTTAGAAATTAATTCATATAAATATTTGTTTTAGGTGAAAAACGTCAATTATTAAAAAACATGGATTGAGTTTATTTTTTTTTAAAGAGTCTATAAGAGTTTAAACATCATATTTAAAATTTTATAAATCTTTTTTAAAAAAATATAAAATAATTTTATAAATTTTTTTCAAGCATCTTATACGATATTTTGACAAAAGTATAGTATGAGGCAAACACCCTCTCAATTGAAATTGCACCAAAAATTGTGTGGTATGGATCCTTCTTAAAGTACATTTTAGAGTATATGAGAAATGGCTTCTCAATAACATTTCCCAAAAAGTTAATCAACACTCACATAATTTATTGATATTAACAAAAAAAAAATAAATAAAAATTCATATTAATTCTCGATTGATTTATTACAAGTCGAACAAATTTTTTCTATCCAAACTACCATTAGAAAGGTGAAGATATACCCCCTCACATACATTAGCGTGTGAAAATGTATAAGGGTAGTTTGGTAAAAAAAAAGTTTTATTTGACTCGTAATAAGTCAATCGGGCTTAAATATGTGTTTTTCAGTCAATTTTTTTTGCTAATATCTAAATTTGGAATTTTTGACTAACAAATGATTCTATTTATTAGATAAAAGCAGATATCAATGGTACTGGACCTAATTTTTCAAATCACAAGAAATTTATATTAAACCAAATCTCATGAAAAGGGTGTAATTATCCTTAAATAAATTGACAATACGTCATTCATATGTCAGATTAAACCAGAACAATATTCCTACGTAACCTAAACATGACACGCATCAAATGGATAAGTTTTATCTCGATACATCATAATCTATTACCACTAAATATCTACAATTTCTCAATATTTTGATAATATAAAAAATATTATTATCACTATATATCTAAAGAGTAATATTATCTGAAACTAATAATCAATATTATGTAATGTGTATTCCAGCTATATAATTTATTAAATGTAATTATGTAGATTACAGAATACTTATTACAAGTTTGATTGTATTATATAATTTCTATAATTTTCATGATAATATTAAAAGTATCATCATCACTATATATCCAAGAGTAATATTATTTGAAATTAATAATAAATATTATGTAATATGTATTACAGTCGTATATTATTGTCTATACTTTTTTAATAGCTGTAAATTAGAACTTATGATAAATAATTATTATTAATCATTATGAAAAAATATTTTTTTTCATAGCTATGAGCCATGACAAAGGTTTTAGCCAACTTATAACGATCACGGCTGACAACCATTACGTGATTGTGATAAATGACTATTTACTATGGATATTTATATTTAACCAGAATAATAATTATAGTCAAATATTGTATTTCTTCTAGTGGTAATTTATTAAAATATAGTTATGTAGAATACAGACTACGAATTACGAGTTATAATTTTGACTGTATTATACATCTTTATAAATGTACGATAATTTAAAAGAAAGATTATTAAATTCTTACCATAAGTAAATTACATATTACAAATTTGACTATATTATATATTTCTATAATTTAAGACTAATATTTCTTGTAAAAATCTACTTTTATGGTAAAAATTTTACATGTCTTTATAACAAAATCCACCTTTTTGGGCAAAAATGGTAATTTAATTAGGGGTCCATAAATAACAAACCAAAAATGCAGGGACTTGAAATGAATTACCAAATTCCAAAAAGAGCACGTGGGGTTATTGCTAATGGGACAAAAATGGTAAATACAGAATTACAAATTACAATAATTTGTGGGCCAAAAGAGAAAATAAATAAATAAAAATGATTACACTAATTTGAAGGGTAATTATAAGCTGTAACCCGCACAGCGTAATGCCGTAAACAAGATTTCCTGCTCGAATAAAAATCTTGTGGGATGACGTCATTAGCATGGGCATCCAACGGACGAGAAGCGGTCGTGTAGTAATCATACTGCAATCCTACCACTGAATTATTTTCCCAATAATTTAACAACAATTGGGCGTTACATCTCTCTCTCTCTCTCTCTAAAATATCTTTTTCCTTGCATGAATGGCAGACTTTCTCTCTCTAAAACGGACACTATTGAAAGCGCGAAAAATGCTTTTGCCAGAAAACTTAATTCAAAAAGACATTACTGCCCCTCATGTCATTTTGTATTAATATTTTCTATGTATTATTTGTGTTAACTAAATATATATATATATATATATTGATGGTTTATCTAAATAATTCTATAACTCATCACATTGGAAGAAGAAATGTGAAAGACAATAGTCCTTTACGAGATAATGTTCTAGATCTTTTAATGGAGTCGTATATTTATTTGGATTAGTGAATTCAAAATTTTGTACAAATATTAAGTTGGAAAAGTAATTAAAAAGAACACGTATTAATCTCGTTGGAGAGACGACACGGAAAATTATAAGTGATATAAATTTTTTTTTTTGGTTATATGCTAATTTCATATATATGTTAATTTTCTTATTTATTAGATAGTTTATTAATTCGACCATCAAAATTCAAAAATACCCCATAAAATTTAAAATTACATCCAAAAAAATAATTCAATGAAACTCACATCTATTTTAAATACATCAATTAAAAATAATGATTGAGGCATAAACAAATAACATGTTTTAATAGAAAAATAAATACTAAAAATCCTAGTTAAAGTTAGAGCCCTTCGATTTTGTGATTTGTTATCCTTTTCAAAATAAAAATTTATTTAAAAAAATAAATAAATAAAGAACTAGTATAATCTTCATATTTGCAAAAAATTCCTGATATATTTCTCATAAGTTCAACAAATCAAGTTATTTTACCAGAAGAAAATATTTGTGTACCTGGACTTTCTTTAACTGAATTCAACCTCTTGCTCGACGGAATAGAAAAATCAACGTTTTCCGTATTATTCTTAGTTCAAAGAAACACCATTGTTGTAAGAAACTTTTTGGTGTTCAATATCGCTTTAGTTTTTGATTCGCTCGACGCTTTTTATAGAGCCAAAAAAGTCAAAATACGAGCATTATGATTTGATTGATTCATACAATACGGCTAAAATTGGTCAACGTAAAAAGACAAGTATAAATTATTTTCCTAATGTATGAGATGTGATTAATAAGTCAATCAGATAGTCAGACGTCCACATAAGTATAAAAAGAATCAATAATAATCGTATTTTATAATTGTACGATAAATTATAATTTCAAACATCGTACGTATCATTTGAAATGTGAAGCATACAAGAACTTGATAAAATTTCAAAAATTGTGATCAAACGACACAAAAGCAATACAAGATCCTAAAATGTAATGATATTATAGACAAAACGTCTTAACAAATCTTATGTATATAATATTATGGAGCAAAAAAAAAAAAAAATAGACATTGGTATTTATAAGTTCTAAATAATAACTCGGAAATTATATGAATGCAAAATTATATTTTAAAATAAATTTATTTTTTAAAGTACGACATTAAGGTCATGACTTTAGTCTTTTAAATTAATGTTCAGTGGTATTTTCATTACACGTGTGTTGAAATCAAAACTAAGAATTAATATATCACGAAATAGAGTTTCAAATATAGACATGCCACGTTGACGAAAGTCTCTTACGTGTTCGAAGCTACAACTTGCTTGCAAGCTGAACACATTTTAAGTGACAACATCGATCATAAATTCATAAATATTAACTACAGAATTAATTTACGGTTACTAGCATTTATTATAAACCACGGTTATTTATGTTACATATATTTTATAATTCATTATCGGATAACGTCTTTAACTTCCATTAATGATTCTAAGTTTTGCAACGAATTATGATCTTATTTGATACATAATTTCGATAGAACAATATAATTGTTATAAATATTATTTATATGATATATATATTTATATTTTATAAAAATAAAAATATTAGGTTTATTTTTCATTTGTAGCCAAAAGATTTTTTGTCACTCAAAAGAAAATATGAAAATAAATGTATTATACTAGGGTAAAAAATATCAGGGGTAAAAATGTAATATCAGCATGGAGGAGTGGACTGATGTAGTGTGAGGAGTGTGACAATAGTAAATTCCAGTGGGCAAATGCGCAGAAACTCCTCTGGTTTCTCTCTCTAGAAAACCGCATGCATACATACCTATATATGTATATAGACAGTACACACTTTCTCTCTCTAAACATCTCTTTCTCTGTTCTTTCTTCTCTCTTTCTCTCTCTCTCTGCGACTCTTCGGTAAGTGACGCTGATTATGTGCGCAAAAAAGAAAAAAAATTCGGTCCTGTTCGCAGCAGCCCCTCCCTCCGGTGAGTACAGTTGCAATTAATTAGGGTTTGACATTCACGTAATTTAGTTCAGATTATGTCTTACCTGCTATAATTTCAGCGCGTGTTGGCTCTATAAAATTCGTACTCCCTGACTGTCCCATTTCATCAACTTGCAGTAGCATAATCAGTGTGTTTATGTTAGGGTTTTTACTGAGCTAAAATGATGGTTTTCTAGTGTTGTTCACTCTACATTTTTGGTTGCATTTTTCTATTCCAACTCTGAGTGGTGTTGGGGTCTTATCTGTGTGTGTAAGATTCTCTTTCAGGTGAATTTCATAAGCAAATTTCATGTTTTCTGTTAATTTTTTTTAAATGGAGTTTGCTAAAAGTGGTTTTGGTTTTCTCTGTTACCTTCAATTCTGTGGATTTTTTTAGTATTTGTAAGTTGCACAAGTTTCCAATTTTTAGTCCGAGTTTCTCCATTAGTTTTTTCCGAAGTTCTATACAGTTTTCTTTCCTTTTTATACCTTTTCTTTTGTAGGTGCCGCAGAACATTTTTTTTTTGAATGTTTCTAGCATTATTCAGTAAAATCATGGCCTGAATTAATATACGTTTTAAGTCTAATTTCAATATGTTTAATTATCTGATTGTCGTGAGTTTAGATCACCCACCAGACATGCATCTGTTTTCATATACAAACATTCTAATCATTGAAGTGATGGGGAAAAGAAAAGATTTTCTTTTTTTTTTTTTTGGGAGCATTGAGCATCACCTTTAAGTTTGAAATCATTTTATGCTTTAATGTGTTAACTTAATTGACATTCTTGATATATCTTTGTACTTCAACAAGCACACCCGACATCCATGAAACATATATGTGGATTTGTTTTTGGAATTTTTTCATGATGAGGTTTCTAAAGTATGTAATTTATCTGTACATCTTGGTGTGAAAAAGATACGCTTCTGGGTTTATTTGTGAGTTTCCAGTGTACTTAGCTGGGAATTATGGGTCTCCAAGTCCTTCATATGTTTTAAAAGTGATTTAGAACAATGGACGCCTGTTTATGCTTAGAAGTAAGCCAATAAGTTCTCTCTTTTGTTAATCTTCCTTGATTAAAAAAATGTGCAATGAATGTTATATACCATAAATCTGTGTAGATACACGAATATAAGGTTTCTCCTACTCAAAGAAAATTCTCTTCTTTTTGATCTGAGACATGAAGATCAAGAAACTAAAGTCTGATTTGCTAAACTTGACAATCAGTATTATGTTTATCGCTAAAACAGAAAACATTTTAGATTCATACGAGTAAAAAATTCTGATTCAGTAAGCATTAATTCCTCACATGGTTCATGAGAACTAAGGAAGTCCCTTTTGAACTGATCTATATTTGCATCTCCTATTTGATCTTGTGGAAGATCTCATATATTATTTTGTAAAAAATTGATTGGATGACTTTCTCCCAGCAATTTATTGAGTGGGTGCTGATATCTCTTTACACGTGTGGGGTCGTGCCGCTTGTGTCTAATTAATAAGCTGCATATCTATACGATATTTAATGTTTTCATTGAAGATTCACTTCTATGAAATATTTATAGTTGATCCTCTATGTGGAAAACTTGCCTTCTTACCAGCTTTCCCCTCCTGTCTTCTAGATACTGCCATTTTACTTTGAAGCATAAAGAGATGATATGAATTGTTCTTTGTTTCTCCTATTTGTCCTGAGTGGCATTTTCAAATTGCTGATATGATGATTAATCTGTGGTATTGGATGCACGTCACATAGATTGAGAATCTATTTTGAAGCCTTTTAGCAATATTAAATTAGTTATCGTCCTAAATCCATTCTATTTTCTGTGCACTTGTCCATTTAATTCACACATCTATAAGAAAATTCTTATAAAACATGTTTTTCTTTCTTCAATGGGGCTTAAGTTGCTAATTTTAGCTTTCTGATTGTAGGTTGGTAGCTGCACTACAGCATCTCTACTGGTTCTATTATTTGGATGCAATAATCAGGGGTTTACATGCAAGCCTCTATAGGAAATTTCATAAAAAGCAGCCCTTGACACCCCTTGTACTTTCTTCCAGAATTGCAGATCCTAACAGTTCAAACTGACTTAACATTTTATATTTTATACTGTTACTCAAGAGGTCAGATTCTCTTTCATTGATTAACTATGCCTTCATGGTGGGGGAAGTCTTCCAAAGAAGTGAAGAAGAAGTCAAGTCGCGAAAGCATCATTGGTTCGTTGCACAGAAAATGCATTAGGCCTGGAGCTCCTCGAAGACGACGTAGTGATAGTACTTCAGAGAGGGAATCTCAATCCAGGGCAGATTCACGATCTCCGTCGCCCTCCAAACAAGTTTCACGCTGTCAGAGTTTTGGTGAAAGGTCCCAGGCTCAACCACTTCCCCTTCCGCATATCCATTCTACTAACA
>NC_026150.1:8237733-8252195 GCF_000512975.1 Sesamum indicum
ACCATCAGTTGATAGAGGTTCCAAAACTTCACTGTTCCTGCCCCTTCCAAAACCTGCACATGCTAAAATTGGGGCACTTGCTGTAGTTGGTGAAAGTGACTTGGCTACTGCTTCTAATTCTAGTGATAGTTCCAGTGATACTGAGGATCCATCTGACTCACGTCTGCTAAGCCCTCAAGCCTCTGATTATGAGAATGGAGTTAAATCTGACACAGCTAGTCCTTCTGGGTGAGTTTGCTTGCCCCAGCAGTGATTTATTTTGTGAAATTATATGTCTAATTAGTAACACTTCATTATATTGCCAGAACTGAGGTATGTCGATAATGTTATAGGTTGAAGCAGAGGGTTCAGTTCCCCTTTGCCAACAAAAAGAATACAAGAGAGAAGTTGAAGCCTGCTAATATTTTGTTGAACTGCCAGACTAGCCCAACATCACCTAAACAGAATCGTGCGAATTCTAAAGTGGCTCATTTGCAGATTCCTCATCAAGGTGCTTTGTTATGTGCTCCAAACAGCTCAGTGTCAAGTCCTTCCAGAAGTCCAATGAGGGTATTCAATCATGATCCTGTTACAACCAGTGGTTTATGGCTAGGAAAGCCATACACAGATTTATCTTTACTAGGATCGGGACACTGCTCCAGTCCAGGTTCTGGTCACAATTCCGGACACAACTCCATTGCAGGAGATATGTCATGCCAGCTCTTTTGGCCTCACAGCAGGTGCAGTCCTGAGTGTTCACCATTACCTAGTCCCAGAATGACAAGTCCTGGTCCCAGTTCGAGAATACACAGTGGTGCAGTTACACCTCTGCATCCTCGCATTGGGGGTCCATCAGCTGAGTCGACTACAGCCTGGCCTGATGATGGAAGGCAACAGAGCCATCGCTTGCCTCTTCCTCCAGTAACAATCTCTAATCCTTCTCCAATTACTCCATCATATTCAGCATGAACATCACCCAGGATTCCTCGCAGTCCTGGTAGGACAGATAATCCTCCAAGCCCAGGTTCACGCTGGAAGAAAGGACGGTTACTTGGACGAGGAACATTTGGACATGTTTATCTGGGTTTTAATAGGTCAGTAGATAAGTTAATTAATTCCAGTTCCTTTTTTAACTAGCAATGTGCCACTATATATAACTTTCCTCAATCAGGCTAGGGGATAAGTTTGTTTCTTCAACTGAGGCACGTGCTGTTGCTATGCTCAGCCCTTAATAGACTTCTTAACCAGAGTGATAGTAAAGTTCATGCATTTCTTAAAACATCTGATGGCTGCTTTATCCCTTTTATTGCCATACGGATGCTAATGCTAGTTTCATGAAACTTTTAAATGTTTGTCCGGATTTGCTTGCCTTGCAAATTTCTCTTATTGATGTTACTCTTTCCTTCTATTTGGACTGCAGTGAAAGTGGTGAGATGTGTGCAATGAAGGAGGTTACATTATTCTCTGATGATGCTAAGTCAAGGGAAAGTGCGCAGCAACTTGGACAGGTGAGGTTTATTAACCTATTTTACTCTGTTCAGTTAGGGACAGATGCGCAGAAGCTCTGTTTTAGAACAGGAACCTGTTTGCTTGAACCAGCGGGAAAAAGGGAAGAAAGATCTATATTTTCTTGTTCAATTCAGCAAATTAGCTTTTTGTAACTATAACTGGAGCAAATGTTGCAGGAAATTTCACTCCTAAGTCGCCTACGTCATCCAAACATCGTGCAATATTATGGGTCTGAGACGGTAATCTTTTTTACTCTTGTTGCAGTTGCTACTTCTCTTATTCATCAGAAACTTATCAAAAAGTAGCTTTCTTTTAGAACTCTTACAGAACTTAAAACAATGCCCGGAGATGACTTTGCAATGAGAAGAATTTTGTATGAGTGGCTTCTATCTGATTTTGCATATTCAAGTTCACGTGATTATTATTGCTACGTTTCCTGCAGAAAAATGTAACATGTTATATTTATCTTTGATTACTTTTCATTGCTTTGACTTCTTGGATGAAATGTGAAGCATTTCGTGCAAGTTGGTTTCCAGCAATGAATCTTTCATGTTGCTTCTATGCACCTCTTCTTTATGCATCATGAACATTTAATCACATGGAGGATGTTGCTGGTCCTGAGCAGCAATGGCTAGGATAACTTTAACCTTAGTAGTATTTTGTCTGCAGGTAGATGACAAACTTTATATATACCTTGAGTATGTCAGTGGTGGTTCGATTTACAAAATTCTCCAAGAGTATGGGCAATTGGGTGAAGCAGCAATACGAAGTTATACCCAACAGATATTATCTGGGTTGGCTTATTTGCATGCGAAAAACACAATTCATAGGTGGGTATTCCTGAGTATAACAGGTTCTTCTTTATACTGCTGTTTCTTGTTCAACTCTTGAATTCTCAGACTTGGAAGTTTATGATGTTGCAAAATACACTCATACATTCGCTGGATGTGCTTTTATTTGGCCAGGGATATCAAAGGAGCTAATATTCTTGTTGACCCCAATGGGCGGGTGAAGTTGGCAGATTTTGGGATGGCTAAACATGTAAGAGCTTCCTCTAAACTGCTCTACAGCTTCCTTCTGAATATGAAAGTGCCTGAATAATTGTAGATTTATTCATAAGTTGCACATGAAGTGTATATCATCTCATTTCCTTTTTGCTTCCAAAAAAACATGTGTCAAAAAGGTAATGTGCACACAGTCTTGGTAGCATACACAGTGTAAGTGGATAAGTAGAAGGTGATTGTTTAGTGTTTACAGTTAGCCTAGTGCAAAATGACAGTAAAAATTCAATGTTCAATCAAATAATTATGCTGCTAGCGCCTAGTGAGTTAGTCTAATCCTATCTGTTCCCAAGCTTCTTGACACTACAAGATCCGATCTAAATCCAATTCCTGTATTTGCAGATAAGTGGACATTCCTGTCCATTGTCTTTCAAGGGAAGCCCGTACTGGATGGCGCCTGAGGTTGGTGAAAGCTAATTCGTTTTCGATTTTCATTTGTTTAGATCCATTTGAGCAGACTCTGATTATTGCATTAACATACAGGTCATTAAGAATTCAAGCGGCTGTAACCTTGCAGTGGATATATGGAGCCTTGGATGCACTGTTCTGGAGATGGCTACCACAAAACCACCTTGGAGTCAGTATGAAGGGGTTAGTTTATGTTCTTTTAGTATTCAGAGGTTACGCTATCTCTTATTACATGATTATGACATTCAATAAATCTCCTCCATGCATAACCAATGCAATTTTTTTTGTCTGCTTCCATGAAGGTTGCTGCTATGTTCAAGATTGGGAACAGCAAGGAACTTCCTGCTATTCCAGATCACCTCTCTGATGATGGTAAGGATTTTATAAGGCAATGTTTGCAGCGCAATCCAAGTTACCGTCCTACAGCTGCTCAGCTCCTGGAGCATCCTTTTGTGAAAAATTCGAGTCCATTGGAAAAACCTCTTCTATGTGCTGAACCTAGAGAATCCATACCTGCACTTACACATGCAGTCAGAGCACTGGTATGCTGGTTCCTTTTTCCACCTTTTATATGCTACTGATCTCCATGCAGCTTGTACTGTAACAAGTAAATCCCGTCAAGTACATCTAACTTTCATTGACATCTAGTTGTTAACTACTTATGATAATCAGTCCAAGGGTAAGATCAAGTGTTATGTCCAAATTGTTGAGACAATTCAATATTCTTGTTGAAAGATCTCTCAAGATGATACTGATGAAATGTTATCCATAAGTTAACGTCTTTATTATCGATGAAGTGTAGCTGCCTTTGATTTTATTGCCATGTTTGTCTCTTATCTTTTCCATAGTTATTTTATTATTCAATGAGATTCTTTCTGTAAAAATCATTTATTGAAAAATGTCCTAAATTGATGTTAGGGCAATCATATGTATTATTACTTTCCAATGTTGCGATTGGCTGAGAAACTGTGTCTAATCTTTTAATTATTTTGCTTCATACTTTCCAGGGATTTGGGCATGCTGGAACTCCTCCGTGTTTGGATTCATCAGGATCTGGTAATCACTCCAAAGGCCCAAAGGCTGTTCCTGGATATAGGTCCGTCTGGCTCTCTCTCTCTCTCTCTCTCTTATGTATTGGCAATATCCGTGGTTTATATTTTAGGATTGCTATAGCATGCTCTCGAGTTGGTGTTAGTTTGCTGGAATCTGGGTGTTGAGTCCAGAATGATCTGCTCACATGCTTTAGTATTTATATTTAGCATTCTTGTAGATCGATTTTGGTTGCTGGAACTTTAGTTCACAGAAATATAAGTGTTTACATAATTGGTTATTATGCTACTATACCATTCTTGTGATTTCATGTTATGTTCTTGGAGTAGTCATTTTCAGTCAAAACAATGAATGTTACATCTGGAGATACATGTGGCAAGGGATTGTCACTAACATCCGCAAAATGTTATTTCTTGGCTACCCTCATTCGTAATTCTTCAATATAAGTCATATGCTTATCACCTGCATTTACATCAAAACGTATTTGTAGAAGTAATATCTGTGGCTTTGTCCAATATGTTTATTTATTAACTCAGTCTGCAACTGTCAGCACTCCAGTTTAGCTGAAAGTCATTACTCCCATGGTTTTCTTTGCAGTGATGTCTATATGGCAAGAAATATATCCTGCCCTGTTTCGCCAATGGGGAGTCCTCTTTCACGTTCTCGATCACCGCAACAAATGAATGGAAGATTATCCCCTTCACCAATCTCAAGCCCTCGGGCTACATCTGGTGCTTCAACTCCTCCAACTGGTGGCAATATTGGCACTCTTCCGCATTATCATCCAATGACAACAACTTATTTGCATGAGGGAATGAATATGGCAGTGAGGTCCCAAAACGCCTACTATCCAAATAGAAATGGCTATGGGGAGCACAGGCCTGATATATTTCGAGGAATTGTTCAAGCTCATTTGTCCCTGGATGCAGTTTCACGGGAAAACGACTTTCTTGGAAATAAGGTTGAACAGACTGTTTTGCGGGACCAGAAAGAACAATTGTATGACGCACATTTTGTTTTAGCAGATCGTGTGTCACAGCAGCTCTTGAGGAACCCAGTGAGGCTAAACCCGGTATTGGACCTAAATCCGAACTCTCCATTGCCTAGTCGTCACAATGGAGTTTGATGTGGACGCTACTGCTTTGGAGAGTGGGAGGCCAATATCAGCCAAGAGTTTCCATATGTAACATATTTATTAACAAATCAATATTTTCAGTACATTCTATTTCTTTAGTGAAGCTGGGGAGCAGGGAAGCCATCAGTATAGTTTCTGAAGGTAACGTCTTCCTTATGAAACACTTGCTCAAACTCTATATTACATCTTCCTTCTATTGTTGCACCTCGGAGAGGAGATACTAATCCAAATTATTTGTTTTACAGAGATGATGAGCGTGAGCTGTTGACGGTATCATGAAGTTTAGTTGGCTGGTATTGGACTTGTAAATTTTTGAGTAGGCTTGTATGGCATAGGATAAGAGTAGAAAAGTGCTGCAAGTACTTACAGACTTTGTAGTTATGTCTTGGTCTGTGAATCTTCAATTTCTGTACAGGTTGTATATTTATAGGGCAGGAAAATTTTGAAGAGAATGCAAATAGAGAAAATGGTAGGCTCCCCCCCTGTTGAAAACTTGTTGATTAGCTTATTACATTGCCCATTTAGAACTTTAATGAGCTGTCTTGCTTTAGATGGCTGTACCAGAATCTCAGATCATCATGTAATACCATTACAACTCTTTTGCTCCATCAATTGATTCTCTTTTGTTAACAAGAAGTATCTTACTGATGAAACTGCAGCCATTTTGCTCAAGGCAACAGTTTGAGCTGAGCTGCATCAACAGCAAGATTTAGACATTCTACCCAATAAGTTGAGAGGAGAAAATGGTAAATACTTATTCATACATAGGATGCAACAAGCATCAATACATAGATCCTCATCATTTACATACAAATAGATGGCTTAACAAACAGAGAGGAGAACGAATAAGACTTAACAAAGAAAGAAAAAAAGGCACATTAGAATCAAGATATATTGCAACTTAGCAAGCCCTGCTGCTCTTGAAAGGTATGGCTCTGATGATAATCTGGTGGTAAACTGCGGCAAGAGCTGCTCCGATGAATGGTCCGACCCAGAAGATCCACTGGGAGACATGACAAGTAAACACAGTTCGATCAGAAAATGCATAAAATGATTTACTATATAATCTTGATTTTAAAAATACACAAAGATATGCTATCTTATGACGGAATTGATAATTTAGAGAGTCTTACGTGATCGTCCCATGCGTGATCTCTGTTGTAAATGATGGCGGCTCCAAGGCTCCGGGCAGGGTTGATGCCTGTTCCAGTGATGGGAATGGTGGCCAAGTGAACCAGAAAGACAGCAAACCCAATGGGAAGCGGAGCCAGAATCTGGAAAACGAATCACGGTTAAGTTCAAACTCTTCTATCTACACTCTTAACAAGAAGCAAGCTGTTATGAACTTAGGTAAAATCAAATCAATCAAGAAACACATACAGGGACATGTGAGTCTCTGGCGTTTCTCTTGGCATCGGTAGCAGAGAAAACAGTGTAGACAAGAACAAAGGTGCCGACAATTTCAGCACCAAGGCCATCACCCTTGGTGTAGCCATGGTTCACAAAGTTGGCTCCGCCCTTGAGCGTCTGATATGGTCCCTTCATGAACCCCTTGACCACCCCGGCTCCGCAGATGGCTCCAAGGCACTGCATCACAATGTAGAAGAGAGCCCTGGTCAAGGAAAGCTTCCTAGCCAGGAACAGACCGAAGGTCACTGCTGGGTTGATGTGCCCACCTGTTACAACAATGCAAAAGCAAGAAATTTCAGTACAAATAAGCAAGAAGTTAAGTACGGCTGCAACAAGTTAATTGGAATGTTGTCTCAGATTTCTTGAATTATGTAAAGGAGTTGTTATACAGAGCAGAAATTCTTGAAACCATCACCAAGATCCTAGCTTTGCTTTACTATAACATGTCCATATCATTCTTTTAGGTAGATGAAAATCTAGGTGATTCCAGCTCTAATCATCGACATGTCTCGAGATACGTTGCTTATAAGGCTACTTGTAATTACGAACCAACTCAGCCTCACAACATATCAAGACAACTTCACAGGTAGGTGAATTAAGAAACCTATGAACCAGTATCAAGTGACATAGAACAATACATATACACACATGTAAATATATACCCTAAAACTCTTCCAAGAATTTCAAGAAATCATATAAAACACTAGAAAAGCAGTATTCACCAGTAGAGATTCATCATAAAGAGGCAAGATTTGAGCTGGAATCCTTGAAGTACAAGAACAACATGCAGATAACTACACATACATACAAAGAACACACGCAACACACACTGACCTGAGATACCAGCAGTGCAGTAAACAAGTGCAAAGATCATGCCACCAAAGGCCCAAGCAATCCCCTGAATACCCACAGAAGCACACTTGTTGTTTGCTCTGCCCACCCCCATAACAGTCAAGATAGTAATGTACAAAAACAAGAAGATAGCCATAAACTCTGCAATCCCAGCCCTGTAAAAGGACCATGATTTCAGCTCCCCAGGCTCAAACAGAGGTGCTGGTGGTGGCTCCTTGTAGTCCTTGTCTGTCTGAGCAGCTGTGCCCAAAGGCTGCCTCTCTGTGAACTTGTTTGCCCCAAGCTTAACATCCTCCTCCCTGTTCTCAGCCATGGATTCAAGATTCAAAGCTTCTCTGCAAATATTCTCTCTTTTTGTTTTCTATCTATTACTCTGAGCACCCACCCAACAACATACAGATGAGAGTGTAAAAAGGTCACTTTTATAGTGTAGACCTCATTCTTGTTTAGCTTAAAATAAAGGGTTTTGCTTTATTTGTCCCAAAAGTCTGCTAAACAGTACTGCTGCAATTATTGGGGTGATGAAATTATTTAAACTAATCCTGTTTTTAATTTGGATTCTTGGGGTTGTGAGGGGAGAGTGGAGTGTTCTGGAAAGAACAGAGGGATGCTGACAGGTTTTCCAAATCTCCTTTATTTCTTGGTTTGTTCTTATCTTCTTTCTACAGAGTGTCACAGGAATCATGATCATCAGTTGATTAGCTGGTTTGGACCGTTTGATTGCACCTAATCTTCAAGAACGAATATTTAGGCAGCTCATCTGTCAATAGTAAATAAAAGCTACCACCTTACCCTGTCTTAATTCAAGAACAACCGATGAACTCCCAAGATTTTTTCATGTGAAAAGCAGTGTTGGATTCTTCTGGTACTCAAATTCATAGCTTGTCAAGATCATCCCTTGCCATATTTTCTTGAGGTTAAACTTTAATTTATTTTTACCAACCTATAAAGGTTAAATAGCAGTACTATCTTTAAATTTCTAAAAACTTGAATTGATGTATTTCTCCAAAAAAAACTGTGATTTTTGGGTATGGTTAGGATTTGCAAGAAAGCCCATCTGATTCTTGAAATTTCTTACAGAAAAATTATGCTGACATATCTTTCACTCATGTTGTTGTGTCCAAAATCAGGTAAACTGTCATTTTTATGGTTAGGTGGTAGTCATTTTTTAAGATCAAAGCAAGAAATTAATCAAGTACACTTTTCTTATCCAAGGTAAGCAGATAAATAAAAGAGTAAATTATAACAGGCTATCTGATATTTATTATAATTATAAATATTTTTTATTATTTTATAAAATTATAAATATTCTCTTAAAATTAATGATCATTTAATAAATACGGTTATTAATTTAGAAGGATATTTGTAATTTTATAAATAATAAGAAGTATTGTAATTATGATAAATTTTAAAAAGTTCAGTGTAATTTATCCTAAACAGGGTAAAAAGTCAAGTTCAACTTTTCAACGGGAAAATTACGGCCACAATATAAATACGATTTAGTACATAATATGAAATTAATTAAAAATCAAATATTATTTATCAAAAATAAAAATAAAAAATCCAATGGCCAGAAATAATTAAAAAATATGAATATGTAGCCGTTAATATGGCCACTGTGAAAGTGACATTCTTGAATTTAGAGCAATAACAGATAGGAAAAACCCAATTTCTAGCATTTAGTTTTTCTCTTTTGGATTTTTTTTTTTTGAATTGACATGACAATAAGGGGCCTAAATTTTCTTACCAAAAAGAGAGTGTGGGGCTACTTCAGCTGTTGGGCCTTTGATTGATGATTATTAAGATTGTCTATCAAAATTCTTGATAATGTTTTAGAAATTTACATTAAATGACTAGAAAGAATGTTATTGTGATTATGAGATTTTGAGTTTTAAATTTTTTTAATATATAAAAATTAGGATAAATTACAATAGATTTTTTTTAAATTTATCATAATTATAAAATTATTTTCTCATTATTTAAAAAATTATTAATACCTCCCTAAAATTAATGATCGTATAACAAATCTCCCTCGTGATGGCTCATCATAGATTGTATTTATTAGACATTTATTAATTTTAGAAAGTATTTATAATTTTTAAACAACGAGTAGGTTTTTGTAATCATAACATATTTTAGAAAAATTCATTATAATTTACGCTAGAAATTAAATAAAAATATTAGTTCTCAATGAGGTATTTTTACAGACAACCTTGTATTTATTTCATTCATTAACACAATAATAACCAGTTGAAATTTAACTCAAATTTTAATTAGCAAAGTGAAGTTTAATAAATGTGGGTCTTTGTCATAATGATCCTCATGTCTATGCCATAGCCATACATAACCCATCATCATATCATATCATGCCACATTGTCATGCATAGGCACAACCAAATCATATTTCATGCTATACAACTCATATCTAAGGGATGCTCACATGCAACCTTATGCCCCACAGACAATTGGTAGGTCTGACAACCATGACAACTATCCGTTATTTATAATACACGGCCACTTTAAAAATTTATTCTACATGTCAAACACGAACACAACATCCACATGTCCAAAAATTTTATGCTTGTGAATATATTATAGTAACTACATTGATTGTTCAAGTGCTTGAAATGTAAGACTAAACATTATAGAACTTGTAGTTGAAATCAAATCAATAATTTGAAACTAATCACATGACAAGTATATGTAATATACCTGCCATTCAACTGGTGTAAAATTAGAACAAATTAACTAATTACATAATAAATATATTACATATGTTATACGATTGGTTCAATCCGACCAAAACTATTGTTGTCAAGAAACTTTCTATGATGTCCCACTAATAACCGAAAGTGGTGCATGCATATGCAACTCCTGTCAAGACAGCGACGTTTGTTGGTATCGTAATATATGCAATATCTGCACCACATGGTTCCATACAACAAAAATGCACCATGCAGGATCACGCAATCACACTGCACTGCGTTTTAGCAAATAGAAATAATATTACCATACTAATAAGCAATATCCAGGAGAAACGAACAACGTTTCTCGTTTCTTACATGATCTCCAACGAACTATATATAGTTAGCTTACATAATTACAGAATAAAGTGCTTCTCAGATTTGTTCTTGAGCAGATTCAAGAAGGACATGCGGGCAAACCCTTAAAGGTTCTCCTCTCGTCCACAGTACCTTTAGCTCGCCTCGTTTCCTCCCCAGTGCCAGAAACGTCCCTGCATCAGAAATTGAACGATCTTACACCTAAGGATTTCCCTTCTGTTATTTTTCCGTTGGACTGTAAGGAAAATTACCTAGCGTAAACGGAACAATGTAAAGCAATGCAGGTTGGCCGTGACCATCCATCAAGTTCAATGCCACGTAAGTGATAAGAAGACCTGCAACAGTTGTTAGAGAGTTATAATTCAAAAGTGAAAAAAAGCTTATATCATTTTTTAACAGTTTTTGTGCTGATAGCAGTCACGAGACAGCGTGTTCAAACACTAGAAAAATGTAGTTTCGTGTAGTATATTTACCTAGCCCATAAGCGAACATTGCCCACAAGAAGTATCCGGCTCGTAGGCTCTTATTTGCTAGCCAATCATACCTGCAATAAACATAATGGAGTTTAAGTGACACAGAATAAAGGAGACGAGGACGTATTACAAGTTTCCCGACTATCAATGCATTTTAGGTTCAAACTGGTTGGCATTGTGAACAGAGGATGTAACAAAATGCAATGTGAATCAAGAAAGGAACCTAAGTGAAAATGCTACGAGGAGTCCAGGCAAGAGGATGTCGCCAAAGCCAATGATACTGTAACCACCCCATGGGTCGAATAAGCGCGGAATCTTCAGAAGCATTGGGATGCCGTCCTCACCACTTCTATCACCACGAGCTACCTAGAAAAAAATTTAGAAGTTCCTATTAATATCTTCATCTTGAGACTATTTTACATGGATATGCTATGGAAAGTGGGGCTCGATAATTTACCCACCACAATCATCACACTTTCTTTGAACAGCTTCTTGGAAAGGAACACCCAAAAGATGTCGTAGATGAATGCACAGCTCAAAAGGACTGTGGCCACCTGAGGAGGAAGACCAAGTCATGTTACACAAAGTTATACAAAGTATATCATAGTAAGATGATAGTAAATTCCAGATACTGTCAGCAATTATATAAAAGATCTTTTGACATAATGACCATTTGCTAATAGACCAATACGAGTAAAAGTTCAAATAGAACACTGGAGGAATGACTTGCATGTAGCGTGGAGTAAACTCATGTAATCCATATTTGTACAAAAACAAAAACGCTCTGTTTTAGCATGCAAAATTGTTTTGAAGAAATTCAAGATCAAATAATATAACTTGGGAAAATCAGATTCATGCATAGTAACAGCTCTAAATCCCATATGACTTGAGAATCTGAGATAAATGAGAAAAAGCCCATAAACTGGCATATCGCCTTCACATTCAAATTTGATGAGTCCAAGTTATCACCTTGAGATTAGGAATTCGTACTATCTGAAGAACAGTGATAATGAGTGCAATACCCTGATTAGATAATTCAAAGAAATTCGTCAGAGACATTAGCATAAAACTGCATGCACAAGTTGATAAATCAATTCCACTAGTATATTGAAAATGCGCGGAATTCATATAGCACCACATTTACTTACAATAATCAAATTAAGCAATGCAACCATCAATGAAATACAGAAAATGTTAGGCAAGGATCTTCACATGTATTTCATGGGTCAGCTTATTATTGTAAAATAAAGAATTCTTAATTAGCTGGCAACAACATTCAGTATGTGTATATTAGAACACGATTCATGCTCCAGGCGAATAAATCTTCCACAATACTATATCATGATAGTCCTATTTATCTTGAAAAGTATTGCATTTTATCTTCATTTATAGTCCAGCTGTTAATTGTTCCACCTTGCCGCAGGCTACTTATACATTCCTCCAGTGTTGTAACACATGATCGGTTCTGAGATATGGAAGGAATTAGGAAAATAAGATGATAAAAAAAGAACATAGGAAATTCTGATTGGTAAAGAAATAATTAGCGCTCAAGCCTATGGCGAGTGATGAGTTTTGGTTGTCTTACACAAGGACATGTCATTAGATAATATTTTTCTTCTCTTTTTCGTTTTTTATAAAATCACTGCTTCAATTGCTCCAGAATGCTCACATAGTAGATATTGTGAGGATATCGCGCAAAGGAAATATTTTCAAACAAGATAAACCTTTCAAAGTCCAGTAGTTCTGTTTGTCCACTTCAACATGTGTGGAACTCCATTATTAATCTATATTTTCAAGTAACATCTGTCTCTTGGACATTATTGTAGGACTATCTCATGGATGGATGAGGTTGGGGTTGAGTGTTTTAAGATTCTAAAAATGCAGTAAACTTAAAAGCACCAGAACTTACAAGTATATCTTGACCTATCCATGCAAAAGAGACATTTCTGTACACAGCCCAAACCACAGCAAGAGCTATGCAGAATGGAGCAACAGCCAAAGTAAGGTATGAGATAGCCCCTAAGACAGGCACTTTAATAAATGATTCTCCAGCTCGCTTGAACCACCTGAAAATTGAGCATCCATCTCATCTCAGAGTTCGATTCTTCTTTTCTAATGAAACCCATGAACTACTTTGGCTAGTACTGATTCTCACTGGAGAAAACTGTCAGTTCATTTTTGTTTGATTTATTATCTTGTTTGTTCATTTTAAGTTAGGGAAACTCAGTGAAGTAGAAGTACCATACCTTGATAGTAAGGCAACTAAGCAAGTCTGCAAACCCTGCAAAACGAAAAAGGAGAAATTCGGGAAGATTATCGCCAGAGAAACATCAAATGTACTCACCCAGTTTTTCATCAATGCACTAAAACCATAAAAGTTCAGCTTTGAACGTGGACATAAGAGAAAAATTGCAGGTAGTTAAGCATGCAAAAAGAGATATTTCGCACCTCTACACCACCAATGCAGAAGAGAACCACCAATAGTTCAATGAACCAATATGACATAAGCTTGTATATAAGAATCAAGAAGCATGAAGCAACAACGACAAACAAGATTGCAGACGTTGTGTTGATATCCACTACACTGCTTCCACCAGGGCTTTTAATGTTTGGAAGTTCATCTGTAGCATCCTACCGAAAGGAACAACATTCAAACGAACAGTCAGAGGCGGAGAAGGGTATAAATTTACTTGCAAAATCAAGTAACTGCCCAGATAGGAAGACTTCAAGGACAGCAGACCTTTAACAATTTATCTTGCTCTATAGCTGCTTCTCTTGCACTCCATGCAGACCAGTAAGACGCACACAATATGGTACCTACTGCCATTAACCAAAGAAATACCTCGGCTATATCAACCACCGGTCTCCTTGGAGAGTACAGCTGCACAGATACTGTAAAAGGGTAGAGCTTTTAGTTGACAATATTGCACTGGAACAAAATGTTACGAGATTTAAATAAGTATCAGGAGAAAAATGGTTACAGCAATATTTTGGCAGACAAGACTGAAGAAGTATTGTATTTTACTAAAGCGATCAAGGAATGTCAGGTGTTTCCAGCATCAAGGAGGGTGAAGAATGAGATTTTGTCTTTTGGCAAAATGATATTTTAGGCATAGGGAGAACACAAAAAGATTTGTCTTTTTTCCTTCCATGCTTCCCATCCCTGTTCCTCTCACCATTATCCAGAAAGTGAATCCTTCAAATGCTCTATAGAAATACACAGGATAATCTCACAGAAAGAGAACCCTATGGAAGTCGGGACATAAACTTAAAAACAGCATCACGAAGTCAAGTTTACGGTTGCATTCGCATGGCAAGAAGCAAGTATAGGATGCAGAGGATTTTAAATGATGCTTTAATTGGAACCAAGCAGCACACCACTACCCAGCAACAAAGATGAACTATAAGTCTACAACAAAAGATCTTTTCCGCTGAAACTTTAGCCATGCACGACAGACAAGATCTCACCTGATGAACCATTTGATAACATTTTCTCCAATGTAGCACCAGCATCTTGGGGAAG
>NC_026150.1:8252205-8328356 GCF_000512975.1 Sesamum indicum
AGATCAGTTTCATCGGGCTCACAGACCATCTTGTACAGTTCTGCAAAGTAAGGTATTACTGGCTTTAAGCATAGCAACAGTATCATGTCGACTATAACAGAAAGTAGAAAATCGTTCTGAAAATGCAAATTCTCCCCATTGTCCTCCGAAACGCAATCTTTTTGGCTGTCACGAGAATTATTCACCCATTGAATCCATGTTCCAGTAAACCTTTTTTTTAACTACATCTGTAGTATCTATTCAGATGCAACCTTTTATAAAAAATAAATAAATAAATAAATGCAACCAACGTTATCCACATTATTGAAGGTAAAACATACAAAATTATTAGCAGACCATCAAGAGGGCAATTATTAAATTTAATAAGTGATATTAGGCTCTCTATTGTTTACAATACATAGTATCGCCCACACCAAACCATAGGATTGGCTTTATTAAAGCATAACCAGTGTAACCATGTAAAGCACAGCATCAAAGCGAACTTGTAAACAAGCAGAGAGCCAGTTTCATCATATTCCAGCCCAGTGCATATGCCCAAGTCTTGAACCTTCATACATTACCCTATGCAATGAATTCTGAGTAAAATATCAAAGAAGAGCATATTTCTGTGGCTTTACTCCACCTAAATCTTTAGAACTCAAATAGAATGTATCACATGAAAATGTAGCCGTATTAAAGTAAAATTAAGGCAATACCTCTCTGGTTATTTATAATGAGGACTGCCGAAGCACCAGCAGCTTCAGCAAAATTTGCCTTGGTTGTGAATTTGCAGTTGCCACGGTCCACCATTATAACATCTCCGGCAAACTAAAAGCATCAAAAAAAGAAAAAGAAATCCATAATCAGCATCTGAGACATAATAATTATAACATTAAAATAGCTAATAGCAAAACTAAGCAGGAAAAGAAAAGAGTGACCTTCTTCTTAGCAGGACCGCAGCAATCCCGAGGGTCTGAAAGTGAGAGTCGAGATTGGTTGGCATTTTTTTCCTTTGATACTATGGTAGTACCAAATCTAGCACCAACACCAACGAATTCCTCATCTTCAACCCCATTAACCCAAGTTTGAACTTTTACCTAACAGAGAAAAAACAATTATAATTAAAGTAAAATGAGAAAAATAATCTCAAAAGAACCAGACAGGAGGCAGCCATCTCCATAGGTAAGCACTCATTCATACTTGTAGCTCCAAAGTAACTAGAAGTGGGTATAAGGAGGCTACATTCAGGTAGACTGTTATAGTGTTACACCTACTTAGCAATCACCATTATGCCTAGTTTAGAGTGCTACGAACATGTAAGCAAACTCAGTCAAAGAAAAAGAGAAGGAGACTCTTCAGATTATCTCAACAGATACTAGACTATCATTCAGAATCAAAGATCAGGATGATGATCAAATTACTGTCCACCATTATAATATTCACAATACCGGGAAACAAGAAATGAGACAATAGTAAAGGAAACTCTGCATATAGAAACCAAAAAAATAGAAAGGGAACAACTTATACAATTAAAAACAGAAGTCCCAGAAAAGGTTTTACACATGGAGTCTAATTATATTAAACTGAAAGACAAATATAATATCACTAAATGCAAGCCCCGACTGGTAGTGAAAAAACCACAATGTCTTTTGGTTATCCTGCAGTTGGAAGAAGATGCAGAAAAAGGAAAAACATATGATAACTTGATTCTTCATAAGCCTCCTAAGCTATCCACTGGAGACAATGGAAATTGAGTTGTGATTTGCTCAAACGTTAAACCAAATATCATAACCGATGAAACAAAATATTGATGGATAAGATCCCCATCAATGAACTAAGAAATACCAAAGCGAAGTTCGAGGAATCACAAATGGATTGCAGCCCCTATAGTACATTTATCCATGTACGCAAAATACCTGGTATATACAGACAGAAACACAAACTGGTTCCATAAAACAAAATAATAGAACCTAAGAAGATCATTGTAATTATCATAAACAATTCATCATCGAATTCGCTCAAATAAAACTAGAACAACATGCAAGCTATATATACACATATAACATACTTCAAAGCTCAGCAATTAAAGACAAAAACTGAATCATCAGATTTAATCTTTCAACAAATAAACAATTCAACAACAAACACCCAACAGAGAAATCACAAAAACATTGCAAAAAAACTATGTAAAATGGGTGGGCGAGAAATGAAGTAAAATTGCAAAAACTTACCAGTACAAAATCATTCTCACAACCGGGCTTCTTGGGGGCCGAATCATCATCATGAACTATGTCCCCGGCCGTCACTCCAGTTGGGCTGCTTAACCACACCAACAAAGCTGCACCTACGCAAATCAAACTCCAAATTCTCCGAAATCCCATCGGTTGAGCTTCGGAAACTTGATGAACAATTCCCCTTTGTTTCTTGCTCTTACTGCATCGCCAATTCCGTTGAATTGGTAGAGAGAGGGAGATTGTGTTTCCCGGTGGAGCGAATCAAAATAAATGAAGGGTGTATGTGTGCTATTTTATTTTTATTTTTAATCTACGTTGGCTGAAATTATTGAAGTCAGTTAAAGACGAAGATCAAAAGCAGCATTAGCGGAGTTACTGCGTTTGGACTCTGGAACTGTCGGCGTCATCGCCAATTTTTTCCCATACACTTCTCCCATGAATACATACAATTCAAATGTGTAAGTAATTTGTGAGTGAGATTCTTGATTTTGACCACATGTTAGGCTAAAAATTATATACATATATATATATATATGTAAGTAGTAATTACAAAATCATTATCTTAATATCTCAACTACACTTGAATTCCATCCGTATATCAATACAATTAAAAAATTACTATTCATTAATTCAGTGGGTTCGATTAATATGATCAATAAACAAATATCGACACATTCAATAAGACTCAAATCTATAATCTCCTATTTGTTTATAAAATCTAAATAATTATGTAATAGCATAATTCAGAATTAAATGTAGAATATCACAAGATTACAATTAAAATTATTAATACCAATTTTAGTTTTTTGTATTATCAAATTCATAAAAATATAGGTATAGGAGTAGAATATTTACTAAAATATAATAAATGAGTAATAAAAACACAAAATTCTAAAATAACCATTAAAAGGTCATTGTAGTAGGCCGCAAAAATTGTTATAAAACGAAATATCTGACCTTACCATAGTTACAGGCCTAAACTGCATCTATCCCTTTGCCTGTGAAAGGTGGCAATAAATGGGCTAAGGGAGACCAGACCATATGTTTCTCTAAATTGGACTACATTATTTGAGTTGGGCCGGATAATCTAATAGGCCAACTCTATGCATTGCCCATTGTACCATCACTATGTCACAAGTGTCATTTGATAATTCGATTGTTGTTTTTTTCAGGGGGAGGGGTAAATTACATCTAGTATTTTTATCGTTGGTGTGAAATTTTATTACATAACATTAATTTGTCACTCTTTGGAAATGTTCATACACATATATAGTAATGTGGACATGGAAGATTATTAAAGGGCCCAGAAAAATGTTATGGTCCACTCAATTATGAGTAGTAGTAGTAGTATATGTTGATTTTTCACCTTTAATATGTTAAGACAACTTATCATGATGAAAAAATCCTTGCAACCTTGTCATCTTATGTTGTCCTGTTTATACACACCAGAATGAAGGCTTTGTTTGGTTCCCCCCAATTTTTAAGAGATAGAAATTAATAAAATATGTGTGTGCATTTGTTAAGAACTTTTAATTTAACATATATATGTGGAATTAATCTGGTGGAGTCAATAAATATCAAATATATTAAATTGTAGGTTCTGCAAAATCATAAGTAAATATTTAACTCTCTGGAAAGTGGACAATACTTCGCGCATCCAGGTATCCATCGAGTCGCAAGCCACGTCATGTGACACTATTTGTGGGAATGAGACCATGTGCCTCTCCCAAGCCCTTCATCTGAGGTGTTGATGATACAGACAAACGTCCCACGTTGGTTGTAGAATATAAGTCCTAAGATCTCCTATCTAGCAAGACGTTTTTTTAAAACAACATTGTGAGGTTTCTATAAAACAACACTCACAAGATTGGATGCTTGATGTTGATGCAGCAAAAGGGGAAGAGTAGTGAGTGTTAGATAGCATAAATGCAGCAGGTGGAATGCGGTCCCTGCCGTGTTAGAATATTGGTTGAGTCGAAGCATCCAAATTAGTGAGTGTTGAAACCCCAGACATTGACGCCCGCCCGACAACAACTATATACACCACCTAAACCCAGCATCTTACCTTCCGTTCTCTACAGGGAATCCTATGGTCATCACCCACTCATTTTCTCAACAAATTTTTATGGGAAAAAAGACAAAGGTATGTGTCGTGAGATCACAAAATTACAAAAATGCCCGTCATGTATATACGTTCATTTTCGATTTTAATTATTGATTAGTTTTTCATATGGTGTTTTGGAGTGCCTGTTATAAGGATTATGATCAGGTGCATAATCTTAATCCAATCTTCTCTCACGTGTGGCATCACCGTCTTTTTTTATTATTTATTTTTGTTAAAGAAAATCACTAAATATTGTGTTTTATTTATTTTATATTGATTATTAGTTCATCCTTGTTAAGATATAAATGATTTGAAAACACTTATCTTCTAATTATTAATTATAATATATCCATTATAAATTAAAAGTTGCTATTAAAATAGATTAATATCTACAAATCATTGGCCTTTAATCCCATGACTATAACCTCATATTTACCAATTAAAGTAGGTCCCGTAGACGTTGTCAGGTCTAACTTAAATAAATTAATCGCCGTGGCGCATCGTTTTCGCGTGCTTATAATAAATAATTTTTTATATTTTAAAATATATTATAAATAAGAGGAACATATATAAACAAAATACATTGCATTTAAAAAAACAAAAGAAAAGAAAACTAATTTATTAATTAATGTAAAATTTGAAAAGTTGAATAAGATAATTATCTTATTAACTGAATGACATTTTCACTTTATAAGAAACTGATACGATAGTATTATTAATCACCGTTGTGAGTATGATGTGTGCGCGTGCTCGCGTGCAGCAAAAATATCTTGACCTCTTAATTTATGTAAAAAGAAGAAATTCATTTTTTCTAGTACAGACTTACTTTATGCATTTTGTACTTTTTTTGCGTAATAATTATGCCTACTGGACAAAAAATAATAAATTAAAAAAAGTTCTCAAATAAATATTGTACGAAAATTTATGACTATATATGAGCTATAGCGGATATTTTTTGCTATGGCTATATATGAGCTATAATGGATATTTTTGCATGTTTTAGCCACACTCATAAAAATTACAGCCTACAATCATTGCAATGGTTGTAGCCAATAGTCATTAACTATGACCATTTATTTTTAATCGTGACAATTAGTATGGTTAAATATTAATTTTTTTTTAGTCACAACTCAAGGTTGTGAGTTTGAGTCATGTGAATGTAGGTATTTAGTCTACTTTTAATAGTAGTATGTTGAATTTTTTATTTATTTTGAATTTATTAATTAATTTTGAAATATTGATATTTTACATACTGAATATTATAATCATGATTTACCACTATTGATGTATTATTTAAAAAAAAAAAGAACACCACAGACAATGAAATAATTAAAAAATTGAAAGCCCATAAATCAAAAAATAAAAATCATAAATCATAAATTCGATTATTGACTTTTATTCGCTTAATAATTTCAAGACCACCAACCCACAATAATGTACCTAATAAAATTTAATAGTCTGCTGCACCGTCTGATCAAAAATACATTAAAAATATATATATATGGATCTGATTAAGATGGCTGAGAAATTGATGATGGTCATGTCAAATTTTTGGTGCTTATGCAATTAATAGTACTACAAAACTTTGATTTTATTTACTATATCTCAACAAAATAATAGTGTAAATTAAGATGGACTTTCTTAAAATTTATAATAATTATAAATATTTTTTCGTTCTTTAAAAAATTAAGAAAATTCTCTTGAAATTATATATAATGTAATAAATATTCATTACAATGGGTTGTCATAAAGGAATATTTAGTAAAGTATTTATAATTTTTGTGAGAATATTTATAATTTTTTAAATAATAAAAAAATATTTATAATTATGATAAATTAAAAAAAGCGAATTGTAACTTACCCAAAATAATAAATATAAAATGAAACACAAATGTGGCCAGTAACGTTCCGACAAGATATCAACGTTGGAATTAGAGGCATTCACAATTTAAATTCTTGAATATATTGGCTCGGAAATTGATAAATAAAATAATTCAGACGTGTAATTGTGTGTTTTAACCGTACATTGCATGTTCGCTGCACAACATTTTGGTCAATGCGCAGCCTAAATTGAAAAAAAATCGATAAGTTTGTTGCTCGGCCAGATTTTGTTCAGATGGTAAGATTAAAATTCTACTATCAAAAAATTATGTATTTGAATAAGTTGCGTGAATGTGTGGGCAAGTTTACTATTTGTTTGTTTAGGATTTGATTCGGGTTGAGGTATGTAATGATACGACGATTTCATTGAAATTATTTATTAAGTGTTTTGTTCTGTAAGGAGGCCCGTTCTCCTTGTAATCCTCGAATTAGATGAGTGATTGAGTTGATCACTTGACCTGCAACGCACATTGTTAAATTTATTTTTCACTTAAAATCTTTCAATGACTCGGTCAGATTCACATTATAAAAGTAATTGGGATTGCAAAGTAGGGACAATCCTTATTTATAGGGGCCAAAAGTTCTGGACAGTATGGATCTATGTGTCAACTCTGAAACCCTTAGATAGAGAACATCAAATGATATCATTTTGGATTGATGGGCCGGTAGGATTAGGCCGCGCTCGATTTGGATAAAACATACAAATTTTCGTCTTATTTAGTAATTTTAGCTTTTTTAGGGTAAATGCTTTGTTTTAGGGAATTTTTTTAGATCAAATTATCCCAATCAGAATTCTGTACACTTTTAAAATATGTCCCACAATGCATCGTTGTTTGAATTGTAATTGTAATTACGCTGCCTTTTCTCCCATTTACGATAACTTTTATAATTCATAAACTTGGCATTTTATATCTTGTATTGCTATTTGTATTCGAGCCAAATTATTTATTTATTTTTAATTATATAATTATATTAATATTTTAATTAATCGAGCAATATATTAATTCAATTTATGACTAATATAACTAAAAACTATGGAGTAAATTACAATACATTCAAATGAACATGAGCCAAATTTGTGATTTGTGTAGTAGAGGAGAATCTTAGTGGGGTACCTTTCCCAACTATTCTAACAACTGCCTTAACATTGTAGGTAATTCTGCTTATAGACTCAATACCATACTATTGGTGAAGGAATTAACTTAGATGGACTTTTTTTTATAAAAAAAATTATTGGCCTGCGATAAGTTGATTGTGAGTAAATGTGAATTTTTATTTTATTTTTTAATTAATATTAGCAAATTTGGTATTTTTTTTTTGTTAGATAAAAACAAATTTTATAGTATTATATGTAATTTCTCAAAATATAAGATGTTTACGTGTAATTATACCAAACTTAAAGAGGAGAGGATATAATTGCCCTTAATTCTAATTCCAATAAATGAAAATTCCTCATGATCATGGTGTTGAGCCAACGTGACTTTTAATATTGATAATTAATATATTGACAATTTTTTTTTAAAATTGGATCAAGAATCAAGTTCGATAAATGGTCATTGATCTGACCGGTTGAATTAATTAAAAAAAAAAAATAGTGGACTCGAACATATACACACATACATTCACACTGATTTTTTCTTTTCTTAGTTTCGATTTTATAGTAAAAATCTAACCGGTCTCATGATCAATTCCCAATCAAACTGTTCAGTACGATTCGATTTTAGAAACAATGATATTAGCAGTTGATGACTGAAGTTCCCATTATATTTGTAATCGATTAATTAAAAATAAAGTATCTAATAGAAAATCCAGTAGTTTCTTTCTTCTTTATTTAAATCAACAATTATTATATTTAAAAAGAAACAAGTGTACCAGAAAACTTAAGAACTCATGAGGGACAACATTTATTAATGTCTGTAATAATAGTAATAATAATAAAAAAGAAATGAGGACCAAACCAAATAAACAAAAGATAGTAGGATGTGAGATATGACAGCACCTTGTCACCATGCTCAGACTGCATATTAAACTACAGCAACAGGATTACAATAATCACAGTTCTTGTCCACAACTTGAGACAAATGACACAAGAATGTAATAAAAAAAACAGGGGGTTGAAGATGTTTCTTGAGTTGAAAGATTTGTAGTGTTGAATGAAGCAAAGCAAGAACCAAACTGGTATTGCTGCTTTTTGTGGCCAATATACAGTCAATGTCACACCCCTATTCATAAATTAATGCTAGTTGTAGTAATCCAAATGGATGCATACAAACAAACAAATGATGCTCTTTTTCCTCTTCTTCTGTGGCATTTTTCTCTTAATAACCTGTATTCTCACAAGCCCATTTGAGGGTACACCCCCACCCCCCACCCACCCACACCACCCCCGGTTTTCTGCTGGTTTTCTTGCTTAGAAAGTGTGTTTGTTGCTTCTTGGGAAGTGTTGGAGAGGAATATTTATCCTTGGAGAAGTTTTAGTTCTAGTTCTAGCTCTAGCCCAGAGAAGTTGATAAGGTTTGTTGAATTAAGGGTCATGGAAATGGTTGAAAGTGTGGAGCTTTTTGAGAGAGATTCATTTGTTTGCATCCCATTTGTTTGAAGAATGTTTTCACTTATGTTTTCTGCCTTTTTGTTGTACAGTTTGTGAGGTTCTTGGAGTGTTTTGTTTATGACAACTGAGTTGTGTAGTGGGGATTAGTGATGGAGAAGAGATCATCAAGAATTCCAGAGCTGAGGCAGAAGACTGAATTGAGCTGTATGTTGGGATTGTTTAGTATCCTTGAGTCCTGCCAAGGCCGTCCCAGTCGTAAGCTGATCGCCAACGGAAGGCCACCCGTGAACAGACACATTATTGGTATAAATCCTGAATTTGAATTCATACTGTAGTATTGAGAATCTAAGTATGGATTCATCTTGGTTGTTGTGGTTGGTTCTTGAGTGAAATTTGGTAGGTGACGGTATTAATAAATAATACCAAGAACAGTTGACTGTATTCATATCAACTGGTAATTTTAGGACAGTAGTAAATTTATTGGCAAAAGATCAGCTCAACCTTAGAGAATTTATGTTGTCCAGAGGCTGCACATTGTCTTGGCCTTCTGCTGTTGATCATTTGCTATACGGTTGTACTAGTGATGTAGTTTTAGCATTTCTCTAACAAGTTTGAGATTGTAATTGCAGCAGATTGTCCGAGAAAGATTGACCAGATTGCAAGCTTTGATGAAGAATGTCGAAAAATTCAAGTAAGCAGTTTTAAATAGTGTTTTTCTTGCATCATAGTCCACTTTTGTGGTTGATGGTGTTGCTGTTCTTGAGACTCTTGCAAAATTTCCTGGAACATGTTCTCATGGTAATTTAACTAGGAAGTGCAAAAGGAACAGATCTACTTCAAGTAGCAGTCGAGGAATCCATTTAACCTTCTCTCCTCATCTGTGATTTAGCTCAAGTGCAAATCAGTTGATCATTTTACGGATAATTATGTTTACGTTCTTGCAATCATGATTAAAATTACAGAAATTGTGCTTCCTGTTTGAATAATTACACTAAAACCCGTTGCCTGTGGTAATTTTATTACCCTGTCACCGTCTGTTAGCTATGTTTATTATTTCCACACTCCTGTTAGTGATATTTTCAGTACACTGAGTCCTTCCAAGTATAATGAGACTAATATGGAAATGTGTGTTAGTCCAATTATTCAAATTGTATGGGTGGTTTTTGTAATTCAGTCGTAATTAACGGGTTATTAGTGTAAACACTTTAAAAATATTTAAGTTCGAGAAAATCAAGGTATATTTACATGCGAGATACGTGGATCCATCCTTGTACTCCCTCTGTGTCCTTTTAGAAGTACTTTATAAGAAATGATCAAAATTTTCATCGTACTTGCTGATGCTTCAAATTGCTTCCTTGACTTCAAATAATAAAGTAACTGAGCATTTGTTTTGCTTCAGAATGAAGCAGCCTTGGCAAGTGTTACATTTGATGCCAGTGCCAGAAATCTCATTCAAGAAGATCTGCCCATTGAGAAGCATAAAAGCAATCGAAACACGGTCGAAATGAACTCTGAACATGTTGATCGTCTCGTGAAAACTCACAAGAGGGCAAGGAAGAGCAGCCAAAAAGCTTACCAGCCGTCTTCCTGTTGTTTGAACAATGCAGCTAGCTCAATCCACCAGCTGCCTTCAACTCAGAATCACCTGGAGAAGAGTGTACTTTCAGGATGTTTCGAAAGAAGCATCCGCCTTGGAAAGTACGATCAGGTTGATGAGATTAGCATGCAGCAAGTTCACATGAGAGCCAAAGCTCTTCTTGATCAGATGTTTCTTGAAAGAAAGTTCATCAGTAATGCACGGACAAGCTACGAGTTCAATTCCTTCTCTGAGGCATTGGAGATGTTGAATTCAAGCAAAGACCTTTTGCCAGAACGAAATTCTCTGCTAGCAAGGCACATTAGGGAGTTGCCGTCTTCTCAAACAGCGGTCAAGTCAGCACCAGATGCTAAACTCTCAGAATATGAGGGCCTACACACAAGTAGTTCTGGAAAACCTGGAATTCCATTGGCAAGCCAAAATGGAAAACCAAACAAGCAGTATCAGTGTCAATGCTCATTGAATACGAGTTTTACAGCACAGCCTTTGGATAAGATAGTTATACTGAAACCATTGCCACAAAACGCAAAATATTCTCAAAACAGCACTTGCCATTGCTCATCACTTCAGGCTCATAAAGGATCGAGCAGAAGAGTATTGGATGCCAGAGCATCATCCTTCTCTTTCAGAGGTATGAAGAAGAAACTGAAACATACGTTTGGAGGCACCAGAAAAGGAATGGAACGCACTTCAGCTATCCTTTCTCACAGTCAATCAACTCTGGAAATAGAAGATGAGTGTACCTGTCGTGGAGTGGATTCCAGAAAGTCTTTTAATTCGTTCTCGAACACCAAGATAAAGGAAAAGCTACACAGGGAGCAAGAACCGAAGTCCAATCAGGGTTCTGATAATGCTTGTTTGACTAACAAAGTGCGTGAAAAGTTAGACATCTCAAGTGGCGGATTGTCTAAGAAACATGAATTTGATGTCATTTTGGAGGCAAAAAGGCAACTTTCTGCAAGATGGAAAAATGTAAATGCTGTAGAGACCATGACAAACATAAAATCTCCAAGAACCCTGGGACGGATTCTATCCTCACCCGAGCATGATTTCTGGCCCCTTAGCCCAAGAAGGGACAGCCAATATTCTTCTGGTTCTGCACAGATGAGATTTAGTCCTTACAACCCCTCTCCCAGAGCCACTGGAAGCAGTTCCCAAGTACCAAATGGAAAAAAAAGGGCTTGTCTAAGTCCATTAAGACCAAACACAGAGGTTACTTCAAGTGATGATTGTAACAAATATGACGATACATCACAGATAATGGATACAAAGACAAGCTCTCCAATTCCAAGGACTGATGAAGAAGCACATGGCATGAATGTTTCTATGACAGACTACACGAAATCTAATGGTAGGAATGATCTTGTTTGCACACATGCTTACTAGGATTTTAATGAACGGCTGTTTTAACCTGTTTGGCATGTTTCTACAGGCAAAAAGAAGATTGTAGAAATGAATGGCATCCTGCAACCTGAACTTCATGGTCCAGAAGTTCCCAGTGGAATAAACAGCATGGATGTTACCAATGACACAACTGAATTACATAAGGATGATGAAAGTGTAATGAATTCCGTGGTGAGAGCTTCATCTGTTATTCTGTTTGAGGCCATGAATATGTAAAGCTTCAAACCTCACGAGTTTTTTCTTTCTGTTTTGAATGACTTAATAACCTGCTAACATGTTTTTGCTTTAAAGGATTCACTCTCTGAGAATGAGGCATTTACATCAACAGTGGATGATCTTCCATCTACTCCTTTGAGCATCCACCGGTTAGACGTGGCTGACAGAATTAAATATCAAGAAGAGCACCGAAGCCCAGTTTCTGTCCTTGAGCCCTTTTTCTTAGAAGATAGTAACAGTCCACCAAGCATTACCCTTCAAACAGGTAAACTCGACATAAATAAGATTATATTACATTCCTCACTGGTGTCAGATATCAACCTTGCTAATCATAGCTCGGGAACTTTTGCAGACAGACGGCAACTGAAACCACTTCGTCTCGACTTTCAAGAATGCTCGTCAGAGTCATTCCACCCTGACCCACCAACCAGTGCAAATTCCTGCATAGAAGAGCAAGATCCTCTCTCTCAGTACGTGCATTTGGTGTTGCAAACTTCTTGTTTGGATTGGGATCAGCTATCAGAAATCAGCTGTCTACCTGAAGAGCTTCTCGATGAATCCTTATTTGATGAAGTCGAGTTTCTGCCTCCTGATTGTTACTTTGATCCCAAGCTTCTATTTGATCATATGAATGAAGTATTGCAAGGGATATACCAATCCCATTTCTGCTCTCCTCCTTGGCTAGCATTCACAAAACCGAAAATCAAGTCTGTGCCACTAGCACAACTTGTGCTTGATGAGATAATGACAGAAGCCGACTTTTATCTACTTCCTCGGACAGAGAAAAGAACAATGGACCAGCTTGTTTCAAAAGACGTGGCAGCTTGTAGGTCATGGCTTGATGTTCGGCTCGATACTGAGCAAATCGTGATCGATGTTTCAGAAGACGTTCTAGAGGAATCCATACTGGATATGCTACTTGAGTTTCATACATGAAACCATTGGTCATATTATTAAAGTTTCAATCTCTTTTCCTTTGAGTAAAAAGAAAGAAAATAACATATAGCTGACATTTTTCTTTCATTCTTTCCCCTCTTCTCTTTCTTGGTCATTACATCAATCTAGGAGGTCTAAGCATTTGTAAGACTGGTTGGTTGTATAAATCTGATATATTTCCTACATCAAAAGAGTTTGAATTATTCAAGGGAAAACTAACTACTTCTTTATAGTATATCATAAATTTCTAATTACTTTTACTTATCTATACTATGTATTAAGGAGAGCGCCTCTTTTGTGTTTTTCCTTTTTTTGGTATGTTTTTTATATTTAATTTTTCCTCTAACTTCCCACCTCCCTATTATCTTCCAATAGCTATTTCTTTTGTCTTTAATTTTTATTCATCTTTATTTTGTCACAAATGTTTTACAAAATTTAATATTAACTTATAATTTTATATTATATTTTATGTTATTTTAGATTTTAGATAATAAGATTTTATAAATATTTTATTTTGAATGATATTTATAAAAGTTGCACACAAAGAGTGTGCCACAAATTACTAACGAGGGATATTGATAATTTCTCAAACGATAAAAATATTTATAATTATGATAAATATTAAAAGAGTTTATTGTAATTTACGCTGTAGATAAACAAGAATTGTATAAATGATTCTTTTGCCAAAATTTCATAGACAATAGAGAAGAGAAGTAAATAAAGTATGTTTTTATTTTTTCTAAAAACAATTAAATTTTGAAAAAACTTTCTAAATTTTTTTCTTATTAACATATATAATAGGCCTAAAAAAAGGAAAATTCTAAAATATAAGGTAAAAAAAATAATTATTAACTTTGATTTAAATTCTATCTTGCAAAAGTAAAATATCATGATTTTTCACTTGAGATATATTATATTATTTTATATATATATATATAAATAAATGAAAAAAAACTCTTTCCGCAGCCATTCCCGCCACCATAGAAAAACCTCTTGCAAAACCCTAGCCTCCTTTGGCCTTAAACCTCTCCCACATAACTCGCTGCAAGAACCCCATAATCTCTGCAAGAAATGGATGCCCAAGACGTGAAATCGAACCTGGTTCTGATCCTAGACTTTGGTTCTCAGTACACCCATCTCATCACAAGAAGAATCCGGGCACTCAACGTCTTCTCCCTCTGTGTCAACGGCACCTCCTCCTTAAAATCGATCGCCGATCTGAACCCGAGTGTTATCATTCTATCCGGTGGTCCGCACAGCGTTCACGCGCCGAACGCGCCATGTTTTGCACCTGGGTTCATCGAGTATGTGGAGTCGAACAAGGTTCACGTTTTGGGTATATGCTATGGGCTGCAACTGATTGTGCAGCAACTGGGGGGTGAAGTTAGGGTAGGGGAGAAGCAGGAGTATGGAAGGATGGAAATCGCGGTGGAGAAGGCGGTTGGACTGTTTGGGAATAAGAAGATTGGGGATAGGCAAAGTGTGTGGATGAGTCATGGCGACGAGGCGGTGAAGTTGCCGGAGGGATTTGAAGTTGTGGCTAGGAGTAGACAGGGGGCGGTGGCGGCGGTGGAGAATCCGGGAAGGAGGTTTTATGGCTTGCAATATCATCCTGAGGTATTGTTTGGATGACCCTTTGGATATTTTCTTTTACACTTTGGAACCTGATGGATTCTTGGCTAAAAGGTAGGATTGCTTTTGGTGTAAAGTTGGAGCTTGTGGTGCTTTTTTCATGATAGCATACATGTATATGTCTCATAGGATAGTGTTGGAAAAAAGAATGTTGTTCCTTTTGTTCGGACTTCGAAGTGAGTTAAACTCTTTATGGATGGGGTAGATGTGTTTTGGTTGTTTCTTTCCCGGGGGGGGGGGGGGGGGGTTTTTTTTTTATTTTGTCTTAATGACATATTAGTGTGTCTGAGAATATGTTAATACAGATTGTCTCTTGTCCCTCCCTCTTTCAACTGTACTTCTTCATGAACTGAAGTTGAGCCGTTCTTTGGAAGTTTTGTTTCATGTGGCTGAAAAATGCTGATTTGTAATTCATAACTTTACAAATCACCAAGGGCTACCAGGAACTAGCTCAATATCCTTTCTTACCTAATACTTTTGGCTCTTTTTCCTCCAAAAAATTGAATTGATAACAGACTAGACGTTTGTTGATGGATGATGAAACACTGTGCTACTTGAGAATGTTTCCATGTTTGCATGAAATTGTGGATTTGTTCAGACAGTTTTGCCAATAAAATTGTCATTTTAACAGAAATGCAGAGTAAATGGTGTTTTTCTCTTTCTTGGCTTTCCAATTCACATCGTATTTAGCTTGAAAATGAGGCAATGCTATTTACAATTCTGATGTCCTTTAGCTTGAAAGTTGATAACTTTAATGGTGTGTCTGAGATGAAAGATGAATGGTTGAATTGGTGGAGTTTGTCTTAGTTCCCGTTCTGGATGAATATTTGAATTCTGACATTCAGATTTTAAGGGACCAAGTATCCATGTTAATTCCTAGAACTGTTGGGGTATCTAATCCAGTTTTCTTGTCTCTGTGTCAGCGTGTTTTCTTTACTTTGAAACGCTGTCCAACTGTGGGTTAGTCTAGCCAACAGAGTATGGACCACTCTGTTCCTATGTCTAATGAAAACAAAGGGAAAATTGTTTCATTTTGTTGTAGGAAGTCAAAGAGTTTCCTTTTGACCATCTTATGAAACGTCTGCAGGTAACACATTCACCAGAAGGAATGGAGACACTGAAATATTTCCTCTTTGATATATGTGGAGTTACTGCTGGCTGGAAGATGGAAGATGTTTTGGATGAAGAATTAAAAGTCATCAAGAGCACAGTGAAACCTGACGATCATGTAATCTGTGCATTATCTGGTGGCGTGGACTCCACAGTTGCAGCAACACTTGTCCATAAGGCAATTGGAGACAGGCTTCATTGTGTTTTTGTTGACAATGGATTGTTGAGGTAAGAATTTATGTTAGAGGATTCATTTGCATTGGCTTACTTTTTCCTTTGGGTTTTCTGAGAATGAATGTGCTTTCACTAGGAGGATGAGATAAGTTTTATATATATATATATATATGCAGAGAATTTATAATTTGGTGATTTGTTTTATATATATTCTAAATTTGATTTCTTATATTTTTTATCTGTATAGGTGGAGGGAAAGGGAGAGAGTTATGGAGACCTTCGAGAAGGATCTTCATTTGCCTGTTACTTGCGTTGATGCTTCAGAGCAGTTCCTCAGCAAGCTAAAGGGTGTCACAGAACCTGAAAAGAAAAGAAAAATCATTGGAAGCGAATTCATTAGTATCTTTGATGCTTTTGCCCACGATTTAGAGCAAAAAGTGGGAAAGAAACCTGCTTATTTAGTTCAAGGAACCTTGTACCCTGATGTGATTGAATCCTGCCCGCCCCCTGGAAGCGGAAGGACCCACTCTCACACAATCAAAAGCCATCATAATGTTGGAGGGCTCCCCAAGGACATGAAATTAAAGCTCATTGAACCACTTAAACTTCTATTCAAGGATGAGGTATTCGATTCTTTTTCTTTATAACTTTGGCACAATACATCTTATTTTTGTTTACTTCCCCACTGATATCTGCTCGGTAGGTTCGAGAACTTGGAAAGATTATGGGTGTTCCACAAGCCTTCCTGAAGCGCCACCCATTCCCTGGGCCTGGCCTTGCAGTACGTGTCCCTGGTGATGTTACTCTAGAAAATCGCTTGGACATCCTACGGAAGGTATATAAAACTTGTGTCTTTTAAGCATGTGAAATATGGAACTGGAGTTGATATATTTCCTTTCAACAATCTATATCAGGCTGATGAAATTTTCATTCAAGCCATCCGAGATGCTGGTATTTATGACTCTATATGGCAAGCCTTTGCCGTGTTCATGCCAGTGCTAACAGTTGGAGTTCAAGGCGACCAAAGAACGCATAGTTATGCCATCACACTTAGAGCAGTCACAAGTCAAGATGGAATGACTGCAGATTGGTATGTATTTCCCTTTCAGATTAATCAATTTTGCTTCAATCATAGGTTTAAACACTTGTTTAAGATGACGAGAAGCAAATACCAAGTCATTTCCGATTGCTCTTGGCAAACGACGGTCACTGACTCTATCTTTGATTTGCTAACATCCAGGTATTACTTCGATCACAAGTTTCTTGCCGACCTATCGACAAGGATTTGCAATGAAGTTCCCGGCGTAAATCGGGTTCTTCTAGACATCACATCGAAGCCTCCATCAACCATCGAGTGGGAATAGCGTTTATATCCATGTTTAAGGAGTTTTTGGCTTTCCAAAATTCTTTTCACGACTTGTGCAAAACAGAGTGTATTTCTGCCACTTTTGCAAGTTGTTGTCTTGTGTATGCCATGCTTTAGTGAGTATTTTGACTAAATGTCTCTGTGGGTTGCCAGTCCAACAACCCAAACTTGCATTCTCAGTGTAAATCATAACGCATCATGCACACAAAATTTCGTCAAGAATTCAGTTGGATTAGAATTTGGAGCGCATATTCCAAGACACAGAGAAATGAAATTCAATTTTTAAGAAATGTAGCAGATCAGAGAAGAAAACTCAAAGGCAAGGGTTCCCCTTTGGATTATCATTTGTTTAAGATAGCCGTTTCAAAAGCAGAGTTTGGTATTCGAAACACTTCAAAAGTCAATTATGGATAAATATGAATTTTCATCAAATTTTTTACTAATATTAATAAATTTGATAAATTTTAATTAATAGAGGGATCTATTTGTTAAGCAAAAATAAATATCAAGAACATTATATGTAATTTTTCAAACTATATGAAGCCTACATATAATTATACCACATCTTAAGAAAAAATAATGTAATATTTATCCTTAAATTATAATTCAATAACGAGCCATGAAAAAAGGTGGTGGGGTCAAAAGGACTCATTGATGATACCTACGTCGGTCTTTCTTGCCCTTTACTTTACTACCTCCACAAGTTGCCGGTCCCCTAAACCTTAAAAGCAGACAACATTTTGTTTGTCTTTCTTTTTTTCATTCAATAAATAGAGGAATACAATATAGGAAGACCCAAAAATTTAATTAAGAAAAGGAAAAAAACATGTTGTCCACATGTCCATTTGTAATTAAAAAAAAAAGTTAAATAAAAAGAACAACTTTCGTAGTCAACATATCATGACGTACCAAGAAAGTAAAATACATGTTCATCGTTCAAAAGAAATTAAAAAGAAAAATTGCATGGGAAATGAGAATATATATAATAAAATCACCTTATATTGTGGCATTTTTATATATTGGCATGAGATTTTTTATTTCTTGGTCGGAACTATATAATTTTAGGGATAATTATACTCTTTTCTCTTGAGATTTGATTTAATTACATGTAAATTTTATGTGATTTGAAAATTTACATCTAGCATCTTTAAAATTTGCTTCCGTCAAACAAAAAAAATTATATTTAACCTCGATTAACTTATTACTGACTTATTGTAAATTAAATAATTTTTTTATAATTAAATTACCTTTATACGTCTTCACGCGTTAATACATGTTAAGAAGTATATTTTCACGATTATAAGGTAGTTTAGTTCGAAAAAAATTATTTGACCTACAATAAGTCAGTAATAAGTAAATATCGATTTTCATTCAGTTTCTTTGTTAACATCAGCAAATTCAGTTAATTTTGACCAACGTGAAACTTATTTATTAGACCGAAGCAAAACTCAAAAGTATTGAATGTAATTTTTCAAATCATAAGAAATCTACGTGTAATTACACCAAATTTTAGGGAATGAGAGTGTAATTATCCCATAATTTTAATACTTTTTAGGCTTTCGAGGACTCCCACTTTTTTGCTTTGTCAATAATTCAAACGGATCCCTTTTTGTAATAATAATAATAATAATAAATAATAATAATAATAATAATAATAATAATAATAATAATAAGGGATAATTATATTCTCCTCCCTGAAATTTGGTGTAATTATATATAAATTTTTTATGGTTTGCAAAATTACATTTAATATTTCTAAAGTTTGCTTCCATCTAATAAATAAATTCCTTTGTTAGTCAAAAAAATTTACTGAATTTATTGATACTAACAAAAAAAATAAGATAAAAATTCAGATTTATCCATAATTGACTTATAACTGACTCATTGTAGGTTAAATAAAATTTTTTATGACCAAATTACCCTGATACATCTTCACACTTCAATACATACGAGGATGTATATTTTCTCTGTTATATGCATAGTTTAGCTAGAAAAAGTTGTTTTAACCTACAATAAATTAAGAATAAGTCAATCAAGAATTTTTGTTAATATCAACAAAATCAGTAAATTTTGACTAACGAAGGGACTTATTTGTTAGAGAGAAGCAAGTTTTAAGGGTAATAAATATAATTTTTCAAACTAAAGAGACAATAATTCATCCAAATGTAAATATAGGAAAAAAGAAGAAATGATATGATTCATACTATTTGATATTTTCACGTTCAATTTATTAAAAAGCCCCATTTTAACCTTAAAAAAAAAAAAATCAAGCTTCTCAATTGTTTGACAACCTATTATGGGACAAAACTAATTGTACTAAAACTAAAGATTTCAAGAGAAAATAATCATTTGTACTTAAATGGTTTTTGATTAAGACTTTCAAGAAAATAGAAGCGGTGATCAAGAAACTGGCTTCTCCCAAGAGTAGTTCCTTCATTGCATATTTGGACTAGACTACTTGCAAAAATCCCTGCAACTACATGTTTAGGTTACTTAATACAGATCTTTACACAGGTTAAAACATCTACAGACTCGGAGCATCATCTTCAATTCTTTCGGACAACTCTCTGAAGAGCTTGTCTGATCACACTTGCTGATGCAGTTTTCAATCCCTTGCACTGCAAACAATGTAGGAGATCATTAGTAGGTAGTCATATATATGCTCTTCCATATCAAGAGAGAGAGAGAGAGTTAGAAAGAGATGATCAAGAAATTCTTGATGTGGATATCAGACCTTTGCTTTCAAAGTCATGGATAGAATTCCATCGTCGATGGAGGATTGGGCGCTTTGCGTATCCAAATGTAGCTTGCTTATGGCTTCCATAACTTCAAGCAATACACATTCCCTCCAAAAACACCTCATCTCAATCAACACATCCTTGTCTGCAATGGTGACGGTTAAATTGTCTGTCGAGGAATCTCTCAAACGAGCCCTGTTGGTTTCGCCTCCTGTTTTCTCCATTTCACTAGCCTTTCTCTTGTTCATTGATGGCTTCTTGGTACTACCGTTTTTACTAGGGCCGTAATTATCTGACGTCCTCTCAATGGCATCCAGAGGTTTGCTCTGTGTACTCGACCCTAGCTCCGCTGCTTCTTTGTAAGATTCCAGCTCCTCGACTCTTCTCTCAAGCTCTCTCAAGTACTCTATTGTATGATCAAGAATCGATACTTTGTCAACCTGCAGAGAAAAACCAGGAAACTTTCCTTCATAGTTCATGAGAGAGGATAAAATCAAGAACCAAAGTCAGAGATTTACACACCTTGCCACCAGATGGGACTAATGATCCGAGAATTGTAAATCTCTCATTTATTTTTTCTCTTCGTTTCCTTTCAGACAAGACGTGGTTTCTATCCACTTCCTCTACTTCTGGTTTAGAATTCCCATTGTTTTTAACAGATTCAAGCCGGCAATTTTCATGCATTCTTGCCACTTCAAGGAGCACTTTCTTTAGTAATCTTTGTGAAGTTGTTCCACTTTGGGGTACCGGTGCTCCCGACGTTCCATCCTTCCTCCAGCTAATGAAGCTCGATCCTCCACTTCCTTTCCCAAAATAGGGCCCCAGAATCAACTGATGAGAACTCTTCAAAAGGTTGGAAAGTACAGTTTGATAATGAACATCATTGCCTTGGAGACCAGAGGTGTTGTTCTGATTACATTCTTGAGTTTCACGAATACAACTGTTTGTTTCTCTCTTCCCGTCCGAAAGTGGGAGCGGTGTCTCAGGATCTTCATACGTATGTGATACACAGTCACTGGAATTCATAGAATTGTTAAGACAACTGATTGCATCATCCATGAATGGCCAGCTTTGCTCCCCATCAGCTACTTCTACCAAATTTGATTCCTCTCTCAGCAGATTGTCTGCAAAATCATTTGAACAGTCGTTGGGAGAACAATTGTCCATGTCCGGACAATCCAAAAATTGATCGAGACCATCTTCAGGCATGTTAGCACAATCAGGCATTTCACAGTTGAGACCATTGTTGCTGACAATGTTGTTAGAGACATGGTTGGTAATGTTGGGAACAGGCACAGTCACAGAAGGACTATCCAGGAACGAGGTCTTTATATGCTGAATTAGATCAAGATCTTCTGCAACCTTTAGAAACAACATCAAGAAAATTGCTAATTACAAGGTTGCGGAGATCAACCGTGTAGTAGTAAAATAGAAAACTATTATGACAGTTGCATACGAGTTCAGTGGTTCCCAGCTCAACGACACCTCCTAAATGCGGGAAACACACTATTGTCTGCAAGTTGAGAATGATGCATTCTGTGAGAAACATATTCTTTAGAACCATGTGCTGTTTAAGCTAATCATGTCAAAATGCAACATCGAACAATTTGATACCTGGATTGCTGCACTCTGAAAAATGCAATGCAAGTCCAGCCAGCAGATATGATATGGAAATTGAGAAGCAACGAGAAGTTAGAATTTCAAGTAACTTTTGAGAAGAATTATTGCCTTGTGGGCTTATGTAAAGTAAGATAACGTTTTCACAAAGTAAATCTTGCACTTGCCTTCGCTAGCAAAGACCGCGAGAAGACTTTGGTGTCCGCACGGTGAGCATTGCATAGCCAGATTGTCTGATTTTTGGCTAATGTCCTTCCAGGCAACCTTTACAATCGAAAATATATGTACTTGTCAGTTTCTTTTTTCTATAAAATAGTTCACTGGGACACAAAAAACATGCCTCAACTCTGAAACTCAAGGCTGCAACTTATCAAGGTAAACGGCAATGATCCACCAGAAACACAAGTTCAAGGATTGATTCAGCAGAAAGAAGAATTACCCTTGATCAACATTGAACACGAACGACATGCAAACCAAGAAATACCACTCTGCATCGGTGAGATCTTCAGGGGACAACGCAGCCGTGGGCCGTTTAGCTTGAGGGCTGGTTTCGCCAAGTGATAGAGACTCATAAAGTTCCCTCAGTTGGTCGCTTCTCTGCAACCCCAGCTGATCGGCGTTCACTTCTGCAGCCTGAACTGTTTTTCTTGTTTTTATATCACCATTATAGTACCCATCTCCCCATTCCAACACCCTAAAACAGTTCCATTTTACACTTGTTAGATAAAGATTAGTCCGTATTAACATTCACAATGCGGACACCAGAAAACAACTCTGCCCCTCAGAGGCAGCTAACAGGAAAACAAAAATTCATGAACAAGGATGAAATTTAGTTATCCTCCTTGATTTTTAACACCGGTGAACTGTAATACAATTTTGGTGAGCATCCAGACAGGTCAATAGAAGACCTCTACAGTGCAAGTCCAAAGCAGATGTCCCATCAAAATCAGATTCACATGTGAACAATCTACAATAATTGGCCTGGGGAGGCTTAGTTTATGAAAGCTAAACTTAGGAATTCCCCTCGACCTTCAAACTGTGCCCACATTACAGAAAATTTTCCACATACAGCAAGAAGCCAAAAGGAAACCCTAAGAACACAAGAAAGAGGTAGACCTAAGAAAACCCATCTCTTTCCTTTTCCTCCGGGGGGGGGGGGTGTCAAGGTAAAGATTGGAGCTTTACCCTGGTTGCCTAGATGAAATAGACCAGAAGATTGCATAGCTCCATTGAATGGTTCTAACAGCAAGAGCAAGTCTCTTCCTTAGATTCTGTGGCACTTCCTCTGGGATTTGGATTTGGTTTTGGTTTGCAGTTGCCATTCTTGAGCTCTGCAGCCCTCTACCTAACATATATAGAAAGCATAATAATCAAATGATATTCCCATAAGAAAAAAAGAAAAGATAATGATAAAGATTTCAACTTGGGATTTGACCAATTCTACCTTAAATGGAAATTACTTGGTAGAGAAAGAGCTTATTGTTGACCTCAACTCTTCATCCTCAAAAATGGCTGCTCAGAGTGGAAGGAAAAACCTCTGGCACAAGAACACCTAATAAGAGTTTCTATACAATCAAGAACTTGGGACCTCTGCTCCTATGGCATGCATGCACATGTTGTAATGCCAAGATTGTCAAAAAATCATTTCTTGAATAATGTTTTGGAGCAAGAAACTGGCTTGAGATTGGAGGAAACTTTTGTGTATGGATTGGGGGGGGGGGGGGGTTGAAACTTTAAAGAATTACAAGCCAATTAGTACACCAGTTTTCATGGCTACTTGAATTGGAAAAATGGGAAGAAAAGCTGAAAAATCATTAAACATCCGACTGATGGTCCTAGAACTGAAAACTCTTGACCCTACACCAATCACCAAACACAAGAAGACACCCCTGACTGGCCAAAAAGATCATATCAGCCACCAGTATGTCTGATTGATGATGTGACATGATCTCAACTTTTTATTGTTTTTAAACTTAATTCATGTGTAAAAAGAATTACGAGTTATTTGGGATGAATAAGGGAAAGAAATTAATAAAACCAAAAAAAGACAACATTAATGAGGAAAAGGAAACATGCAAGTTGCTCTTTATTTAAGGCAACTAATTATGTCAAGAATTTGTGAAAGTAGTAGTACTATGCCCAATGCATGCCAATTCTAGTTGAACTAATCATTATTGTTAGGGATGATAATAATATTAATGAGGAAAAGGAGAGTTGTTGATATTCGCTCCACGAAAATACTAATTCAAATCGAATTTAAATTAATTATATGATAAGTATAATATATATTATATAATTTGTGTATAAAAAAAAAAGAAGAAATTTATCATCACCGCGATTCGAGATCGTAGTGCACATTTAATAATAATAAAAATTATGCTTGGATCGCAGCGCATATTTAGAAATAAATAAATAAAAAATATTATGGCTCTGGAACTCTTTGATTTTTTAACCTTGCATCTATTTTATAAAATATTTTATTTATTTAATCAAATGTTGTAATGTTGATGGTCGTAACATATGATATATATATATATGAAAAAAAAATAAGGGGTGCTTTTTTAAAAAAAAAATAAGAGCAATGATTTTGAATCGCAGTGCTGATAATTTTTTTTTATATAAAAAATATCAGCATCGCGATTTAAAATCACAGTACTGCCTACTTTTTTAATTCCTCCAAAACCATTCATTCTTGTAATTTTTTTCTTCATATTATTAAAATAATTTTCTCGAATATATATCATACTTATTTTTATAATTAATTTGATTCGAAGCAACCTAATCTAAATAAAAGATTTTGAGCACTGCACATCCCTTAAGTCTTTAATCATTGTAGATAATATAATGTCTTCACCAATCCCTCCACTAGGAATATAAAGAACTACCCCCCACTTGATCATATTGTCTATTTTCGTGACTTTCCCTTGATATATTATTACAAGTGACTTTTACAAAGTTTTAGCAGCCTTTGAATGAACGATTGTCTTTTTCTTTCCCCCCTTTTTTTTAGAACAAGAACAGAGGTTTTGAAATTAAGAAATAAGTCGACATGTGTGTCTGAACGGTTGATTTTTTATATATATTATAATGACAATTGATGTCACATGTTTTTTAAAGTCATGTGCAGAATTTATCAAAAATGATTAAATTACTGCATCTTAACATGAGTATTCAATTCATGAGGTTATGGGATTCTGATTTAATAAAATCCAAAGTGCATATTGTTTTCAATTAGGACATATACAAATAAAGGCATTGGTAATGGAATGAAAGGTGAGTAGTTGTAATCCATACGCCTCCCCTTACATTTATTAACTAAAGTCTTGCAATCAACCTCAAGGATTGGTCATACATCACTTCAATTCAAATCATTTCTAACTATATATATATGTCTTGTGAACATTTCTCCAAAGTCATGTATTTTTCTTCCAATTATTGCTATTTTATTATTATTTATATCATATGGAGAATGCTAGTAAATACGTGTCAACATAAATATCAAATCGTAATAAGACTTTTCATTTTTTGGTAAATTACATTGGCAGTCCCTGAGATTAGGCCAATATACATAAACATCCCTTAATCTTTGTAAAATTACAATTACATTTCTTGAACTTATAGTTGTAATTTACACATCCTATTTAAAAGCAAAGCTTACGCAAACTACAACCTTAAGGCAAAGGTTATAGTTGTAATCCACCCACCTTATAACTTTTGAAAAATACATGAGGTGCTTATGTAATTTGATCTAATTTTAGGGTTGTTAATGTAATTTACCCTTTTATATATATAAGTCAGGTTTATGCCCCCAAAATCATAAGGGTAAATTATAAAAAAAAAAAAAATTCTTTGAAAATTGATGTACTTACAAATACCTTTTTATTATTTATAAAATTATAAAATACTTTTATGATTTTATCGTCGATCCAACCACTTCCCCAATCCGCTGGTCTCCTCAGTTTTTCATCTATTCATTAGGATGAACCGATCAAAATGTTCTTATAAACTATAAATTAGAGGGTATCAGTAATTTTCAAAATAATAAAAAGTATATATTATTATAATAAATTTCAAAAAAAAATCATTATAGTACATTATTTATAAATTTTCCCTATAAATTATTTTATAATACAGTTCTAACATCGACAGTGACAATAAAACTTGCGTTGTCTAACATACATAGGACAAATGGTAAATGATTTTCCTAAATTCCCAATAGAGTATGCCTTCGGGCACCAATAATTGAATCACTTTTGTATGATTGATGACTAGGCTGCCTGTTTCCGGGCATTCTTCAATAATAACATATTCAATTTTCTTTCTTTTCTTTTTTTTTTCTTTCATGACAAAAAAAAAGTTATATTAATATAAATAGCTGCAAATTTTAAGTGAAATATTTTTTTCGGGCTAAACTATCTTTAAAACAGTAAATATGTACCTCCTCACATACATTAACGTATAAAGACGTATCAGTAATAAGTCTATCAGGAGTTTTTTTATGATTTTTTTGTTAATATTAGCAAATTCGGTGAATTTTAACTGACGGATGGACTTTTTTATTAAACGGAAGCAAGCCTTAGGGGATCTATGTGTAATTATACTAAATTTTAAGGGAGAAAAAAGTGTTATTATCACTTAATTATATGAATATTTTAATTATCTTTTTTCAATCTAAAAAGAATCTAGATTTTCATGAATTAAGGGATATGTACATGTGCGTGGTAATCTTTTATTTACAGGGTTGGACTCGTATTTAAAGTGTGTACCCATAATAAATGCCCATGTCGGTGAACAGACAAATATAAGATATTTAATAATTATTTAATTTGTACTTAAAAAAATTATATTGTTTAATTAGAATATACCAACACTTTTATTTCATATTTTTCTTGAGAAAATAGTCTCATTGAATAGATAATTTTCTCAATATAAAATTGATTTAATGTTGGAAAATAGTGAAAAGATAAATTAAAGAATAAATTTATTTTGATTGGTTATGATGTGCAACGCATAACAAACACGTGATACTTGAATGATAGTTGATGACACCTAATCATCATCTAGTCGTGTCTAATCAATCAAATAGGCGTGTCATTTGGTTGAAATGATGTGTCTGTTGGGTTAAACGATGTGTTCATTTGGATGAAAAATTATGATTTTTCAAATACATCTTTATTTATTGGACATGTCAATTCCATTATATCATTTCCAACTTCTATAAATAGGTTCTCCCACTTCATTTCATTTCATTCAATCAGCATGGAAAGCATCTTAGAGTATTTCAACGTATTAGCAATAAAAATATTTCGTCTTTTATTAGGAGAGTTATGAATATTGTTTGGTTTGTCATTTCTCAAAATCTGTAGGGCTGATATTTTGTTATTATAAGTCGTTGTATTTTGGGAGATAAATTGACGCTTCTGTTAGCACCAAAATGGGGTAATAATTGTCTTAAAGACAAACACTTCAACTATTGCCGCGCTTTCTAAAACACAATTCCCACATATCTCCCATTGACAATATTAAATATATTAATTAATTTAACTAAAAATAATTTTTTACATTTTTATATATTGACCCCCTAATTATTTTAATTCCCCATAAATATTGAGCCAAGCATAAATTTTCAATTTTCTTGAAACTTTCACTTAATAACCCTATTCTTTTATTTTTATTAAAATTAGGGTTATAAATTGGCATAAAAATGAGATGAGAGTATGAAAAAATTGGTGGATGGAAATGGAACAAGTAGGAAATAAAAGAGTGACAACAAACAACATTAATGAGGTCAGAATTCTCCTGTAGTGTTACTTCATGACATTTGTTTCTTTTATTATATCCCTACCCCACCCCACCCTCCCTACTTCCTTTAATTATGATTTTGAACTCACTAGAACCCCATAATTATGAACATACTGACAAGAAATATATTATAAATAAAAATAAAATATATAAATTAATTAATCATATTTTTATGAAAAAAAAAAAGAAAAAGTAATGGCCATGTCATATTTGTTATGGGGTATAATTGTCATATTTAAAAATTGGAACATACTTTCCAAATGAACGGAATATGCATTGATTTCTCCTCAACAAATACTTTACAAGGTAAAAGAACGTAAAAATCACACTAATAAAATTTCAGTTATAACCCTCCGATGCATAAATTAGACATATCGTGAAGGTGAAATGCTTAAAAGTCGTAAGAAAAATTAGGATATCAAAAATTGTAGTTGGAATATGGAGGATGAGAATTCATAAATTTTTTTAGTATATGATTTTATGTGACCTACAGATATAGAAATTATCGATTAATTACATTAAATTCATTAAGGTTTGAATCAATCTGAAATCAAATCGAAACTATTCAGAGAAATGGTACAAATTTTGATCACTCTGTCATTTGAAATAGAATACATCATTAAAAAAATTACCCCCACATCAAGTATAAAAAATTAGTAACTTCAATGAGAGCATTAATTTCAACATTTTAGTCACTAAACACAAATTCCAAGATAACCCCTGATGTCAAATCATGAATTAGGACCTACCACATAAGTGCAACAAAACCAAATATTGTATAAAATTATTAACATATAAATCTTAGATTAATATATACTTTTTTAGTCTAGTGCAACATTTCAACGTGCTACATGCACTTTAATCACAATGTCAAAATTTCACTATTTAATAAAGGAAAAGAAGTGAAATTTGGTTCAAAATGCATTGACATTTGGATGAAAGTGATGGGTTTTCAGTCATGTTCATCCCTTATTAGTGCTAATCAACGATTTACACTAAGGCCCCATTTAAGTATAAATGCCAAAATTTATAGTCATTATCAAAATAATTAATTAATTCCTTGGTACCAAAATATTGTTTAGGAAATTATATAAAAAGAAAAAAAACAAGAAGAAGTGCATTTTCTTCACAAGATAATTATAATTAATTATATATTATTACTTCTAATTGTTAATAATTCATAAAATATTATTTATAATTCAAATTTATAACTTATGACATATAATGAGTTTTTCTGAGTAGTGACTCTTAAAACTCTGACTTTCTTCCTTTTTTTTTGTAATTTATTATAATAGAATATTTAATTATTAAAAACAAAGAATTTTTTCAAAAGAAATTTCACAATATTAGATTTTAGCTTAAATCAATAATATCGTTTATATGATTAAAATAGCAAATATAGAAAAAGTTATATTTAAGATATAAAAGACGTATATTTATAGATATGATTGAGTTGTATGGTTTATCGTAAACCACTGATGTCATCTTAGTTAGACGTTCATTGTAAATTGAGATACTACATTTACATCTTACGACCTATATTCTGTTTGTACAAATCATACTTCCTTTTGAATAATTGCACATACATTCACTAGAACGTCAATATTATTTATACAAAAAATACTTTTATTTTTTAAAAAATTACACATACACCTTCCAAAAATTTTAATATTCTTGCACAAATTACTCTGTTTTTTTAATTATCAGTGATAATTTTTATAATTATATAAATGAGATGAGTGATTTATATAATATAAATTATAAATGAAAAAATATAAATATAATTATTTCTAATTAATACATACTCGAGTTTAAATCAAGATTATACAACTCAAAGGTATAGTGTGCCGGCTCCCCACAGCCACAAGAGAACAAAAGTAACAGTTGTTAGGAAATGGATCGGGTTAAGATGGATAACAGGTGGAATATGAAGGCGATAAAAGACACACGAATTTGTTAACCCAGTTTGGATATAAATCCTACGTCTGGGGGCGATACCAAGCCAGGAGAAAATACTCAAAGAGGAGGAAAATTGAGGAGTACAACACACACACACTTGTATGCAAGTCTTCACCACACGTGAAAGACAACACTCACCCTCGTCTCAACTCTTTCTTTTCTCTCTACTCTATTCTACTTTGCTCTATAAAACAATGCTAATAAGAGTAGTATATATAGCCATGACTTATCCTTTTTCCAACTCAACTTGGGATTTCTAAGTTGAATGAGGTTATCCTTCTCCAACTCAACTTTGAATCGGGTTATCCTTCTCCAACTCAACTTGGGAATTCTAAGTTGAATCAGGTTATCCTTTTCTTCTTCAAATCAATCTTCACAACTTAACAATCTCCCACTTGAAGATTGATTAGCTTTTCTCCACTTCTTTCTTGGTACCGCCGGGTTTGTCCACTCTAGTCATCAAGGCCAGTCGAAGCCGTACACAGCTTCAACTTCGCCATCGCAACCGCCTTGGTCAGCATGTCCGCAGGATTCTTTTCTCCTTGGATCTTCTCCAGCTGCAGTGCCTTCTTCTCCAGAAGTTGTCGGATGAAATGGTACTTGATCTCGATGTGCTTTGTCCGCGAATGGAACGCGGGATTCTTTGCCAGATGGATCGCACTCTGACTATCACTATGAAGAATCACATCTGCCTGAGGTTTCCCTAATTCACCCAACAAGTGTTGCAGCCAAATGAGCTCCTTAGCTGCCTCAGTAACTGCCACGTACTCAGCTTCCGTCGTGGACAGTGTGACAACCTTCTGCAACTTTGAGACCCAGGATACGGCTGTACCGCCATATGTGAACACGTACCCTGTAGTGCTCCTCCTTTTGTCATAGTCACTCCCTGCAAAATCAGCGTCAACAAACCCAAACAAGGTAAGCTTGCCCTTACCAAACACCAATGCTCGGTCCTTAGTACCCCTCAGGTACCTAAGAATCCATTTCACAGCTTCCCAGTGCATCACTCCTGGATTGCTCATAAAACGGCTAACTACTCCCACTGCATGTGCTATATCCGGTCGAGTACAGATCATAGCATACATCAGGCTCCCAATTGCTGAGGCATACGGTGTGACTCTCATCTTTGCACGTTCGGAGTCAGTCTGGGGCGAATCACTGTTGGATAGTTTGAACTGATTTCCCAATGGCGTTCCAACCGGTTTTGCATTTTCCATCTTGAATCTGCATAATACCTTCTCAATATAATCAGATTGAGATAACCATAATTTACCAATACCTTTGTCCCTTGTGATTTTCATGCCCAATATCTGTCTTGCTTCGCCAAGATCTTTCATGTCAAACTTCCTCGATAACTGATCCTTGAGCCTATTGATCTCCTTGACATTTGATCCTGCTATCAACATGTCATCAACATACAGGAGTAGAATGATAAAAAACTCATCGAACCTCTTCACGTAGCAGCAATGATCAGCATTGCATCTAGAGAAACCTATCTCTAGCATGAAGTTGTCAAACTTCCTGTACCACTGCCGCGGAGCCTGTTTCAATCCATACAGGCTTTTCTTCAGGCGACACACCTGCTGATCATCTCCATTATACCCCTCTGGTTGTACCATGTATATCTCCTCCTCAAGATCCCCGTGTAGGAAGGCTGTCTTTACATCCATCTGTTGTAACTCCAAGTTCTCTGCCGCTACCATGCTCAACACAAGACGAATAGTAGTTAACTTGACAACAGGTGTAAAAACATCAGTAAAGTCAATACCGTATCTTTGTTGGAATCCCTTTACTACGAGTCTTGCCTTGTACCGCTTCTTCCCGTCTGATTCTTCCTTAACCCGATAGACCCATCTGTTCTGTAGGGCCTTCTTTCCTTTTGGGAGCTGACACAATTCCCATGTGTTGTTTTTCTTCAACGAGTTCATCTCGTCGTTCATCGCAAGCTCCCACTTGCTCTTGTGGACATCATTGACTGCCTCTGCGTAACATTCGGGTTCTCCACAATCAGACAAAAGCAAGTAATAAAGAGAGGGGGAGTACCTATCTGGGGCCCTTCTCAGCCTCGGTTCTCGACCCAGTGCCAAGGGTGTGCTGCTTTCAGTAATCGGTTCCTCCGATACTGGTTCTGGCTCTATCTCCGTTTGTTCGGTTTCGTCCGTCTGAACTCCCACTGAATCCGTATCTGCTGGTCTCATGATCCCGGAATTTGAAATATCGAGATCAACAAATTCCCTTTCCTTCTTGTCATCGTCCGGGCTTACCTTCCTGTCGTTGTACATTACATCCTCATTGAATATAACATTCCTACTACGAATTATTTTCCGGTTTTGATCATCCCAGAATCTATACCCAAATTCGTCAGTCCCATACCCAATGAATGTACATTTAATCGACTTAGCATCCAGCTTAGTCCGATCATCGTTCAAAATATAGGCTGAACAACCAAACGTACGTAAGAAAGAAAGATCCACTTTCTTACCACTCCATACCTCTTCTGGTATCCTGTTGTTCAACGGGACAGAAGGCCCTCGATTGATCAAGAAAGCAGCCGTGTTGACTGCATCTGCCCAAAACATCTTTGGTAGTCCGCTCTTCAATCGCATGCATCTCGCACGCTCATTCAGTGTTCTGTTCATCCTCTCAGCAACGCCATTTTGCTGAGGTGTCCCCGGGATTGTTTTCTGCATTCGGATTCCATGGTCGGCGCAGTAATTCTTGATACCTTCACTGTTGTACTCGCCACCGTTATCCGATCTGAGACATTTCACTTGTAGACCTGTCTCATTTTCCACTAGTGCCCTCCATCTCCTGAATGTATCAAAGGCATCAGATTTTCTTTTTAAGAAATACACCCATACCTTTCTAGTGGAATCATCGACGAATGTCATGTAGTACGTTGATCCACCAAGAGATGACACTGGTGCTGGCCCCCACAAATCGGTGTGAACAAGCTCCAACTTTTCTTTCCTCGGAGTTCTTCCTGTGGTCAAGAAGCTCACCCGCTTCTGCTTTCCGAACACGCAGTGTTCACAATGACCCACCTCCACCGATTTTAACTCGGGCAACCGTCCTTTCGACTTCAGCACGTTCATTCCTTTCTCGCTCATGTGGCCCAAGCGATTGTGCCACAGGTTAGCCTGCGATACAGTTCCTGCAAAGGGAATGTTTAAACTGGATCCTCCCGCCATGTAGAGCGTTCCCGACTTTAGTCCTCGAGCCAAAGTCATTGCTCCCCGACTGATCTTCCACTTCGCGTCTCCAAACGTCGTGTGGAATCCATCACTATCCAGCTGTCCGACTGAGATCAAGTTCCTTTTCAGTCCTGGTATGTGTCTCACATCATGTAGGGTCCAGCATGACCCATTCGTTGATTTGATCCGCACATCTCCCTTTCCTACAATCTTGAGGGGTTTGTTATCTGCAAGATAAACTAAGCCAAAATCACCTGAGGTGTATGGCTCCATGATGTCTTTGTTGCTGCATGAGTGGAATGAGGCCCCTGAATCCACAACCCAATCATCGGAAGAACTGCTCACACTCAACAAGAGTGCATCCGTGATCTCCTCCGTCGCGGCATTCGCTGTTCGGCCCTCCTTTTCCTTCTTTGGCGCCCGACATTCGCTTTTCATGTGTCCGGGCTTCTCGCAGTTCCAGCACACCATCTCCTTCTTGCCCTTGTTCTTCCCCCTGGACCTTGACCTGGACCTTCCACGGTATTTACCCCGTGTGTCAGGTCTCCCTCTGGACTCTGTATGTAGCGCAGAGCCAGATGATCCACCCGTTTGCTTTCTACGGGTTTCCTCGTTCAACATCATGTCCCTGATGTTGTCGAACTTCATCTTCTCCTTCCCAGACGAAGTGCTCACTGAAGTAACAACCACATCCCAACTGTCAGGTAAAGATGAAAGCAAAATTAACGCTTTTACCTCATCGTCAAACACGATATCCACAGACGCCAGCTGTGTCGTGAGTTGGTTGAAGTCATTGAGGTGATCGGCCACCGACTTCCTCTCCTCCATCTGCAACCTGAATAGTTTTTTCATCAGCATAACCTTGTTCATTGCTGAGGGTTTCTCGTACATATCGGCAAGAGTCTGTAGAACTTCCTTCGTGCTCTTTGCTCCCTTCACATGATAGGCGACATTCCGAGAGAGCGACAGGATTATTGCGCTCATCGCCTTTCGATCGAGCACCTTCCATTCTTCATCACTCGTCTTCTCGGACTTCTCTGCAAGTGGTTCGTACAGGTCCTTCCCGTACAGGTAGGCCTCCATCTGCATACGCCAAAACCCAAAGTCGGAACCATTGAACCGTTCGACTGGAAACTTTCCCTCCATCTTAACTCCTTGAACCAGGCTCTGATACCAGTTGTTAGGAAATGGATCGGGTTAAGATGGATAACAGGTGGAATATGAAGGCGATAAAAGACACACGAATTTGTTAACCCAGTTTGGATATAAATCCTACGTCTGGGGGCGATACCAAGCCAGGAGAAAACACTCAAAGAGGAGAAAAATTGAGGAGTACAACACACACACACTTGTATGCAAGTCTTCACCACACGTGAAAAACAACACTCACCCTCGTCTCAACTCTTTCTTTTCTCTCTACTCTATTCTACTTTGCTCTATAAAACAATGCTAATAAGAGTAGTATATATAGCCATGACTTATCCTTTTTCCAACTCAACTTGGGATTTCTAAGTTGAATGAGGTTATCCTTCTCCAACTCAACTTTGAATCGGGTTATCCTTCTCCAACTCAACTTGGGAATTCTAAGTTACTTATCCTTCCAACTCAACTTGGGATTTCTAAGTTGAATGAGGTTATCCTTCTCCAACTCAACTTTGAATCGGGTTATCCTTCTCCAACTCAACTTGGGAATTCTAAGTTGAATCAGGTTATCCTTTTCTTCTTCAAATCAATCTTCACAACTTAACAACAGTATAAACACAGCACATACATACCACACAAAAATTGGGCATGTCAACAACCGTGGTGTCGTTTTTTTACAAGTGCGACGTAAATTGCAAACTGACAATATACAATATGAAGTTGTCAGCAAGAATGAAGTCAGATCCAACACAGTTAATCCAAAAGATATGGGAATTAGGTGTATCTAAATACTTTACTCCATAATTATACCTTTTATTTTATGCAATGTACTTAGCCTCAAATACACATCTTATACGCTATCTCATATATATATATATATTAGATAATTCTATCTACGTTGAATACATCATTTAGTGTGTTTAGAGATTAAATATATAACAAATAATTTTATATAATGTAAACAGGAAAAGAACATGATTGGTGGCGTGTCTGACACGCGTTTTAGACAAAATTCTTATTTTGTTAATTTATAAGTTTAAGAGTTCCAATTCTTCTCTTTTTTTTAAAAAAAAATAAATAAATACGGATAATTACACTCCCTTCCCCTAAAATTTTGTGTAATTACACCTAGATTCTGTGTAGTTTGAGAAATTACCTCTAGCACTCTTGAGGTTTGCTTCCGTCTGACAAATAAGTCACTCAATTAATCAAAATTTATTGAATTTGCTGATATTAACAAAAAAAAACAAAATTGATATTTATTTTTTATTGACTTATTACTAATTTATTACATGTCAAACAATTTTTTTCGACTAAACTACCCTTATAACAGTGCAATATGCCTCCTCACAAGTATTAACGTGTGAAAACGTATGAGGGTAATTTGATCATAAAAAAAATTATCTGACTTACAATAAATCAGTAATAAGTCAATCGAACTTAAGTATAGTGTTGTTAATATCAACAAATTTGTTGAATTTTAACTAATTGAGGGATTTATTTGTCATGCGGAAGTGAACCTCAAAGGTGTTAGATATAATTTTTAAACTACAATGAATTTAAGTGTAATTACACTAAACTTAAGATGATGGAAGGTAATTATCTAAAAAAAATAAAATTAATTAAATGAAATAGTATTACACTATTTAGTTTTTCATTATTATTATTATTTCACCTCATTTTCTTTTTAATTCCTTTTAAGATTGTGCCTTTTCTTTTCGAGGCACAATAGTATCATAGTCTACAAATCATATTCAATTATTTTTTCACTATAATTGGAATGAACATATTTTTCATTAGATTTTTGTGAATAATTTCATCACATAGTACATCAAGAGACTCATACCCTAGCAATTATGCCCATTTATGTATTATAAGTCGGGATGACTTAATATTTAACATCAAACGTTGTCTACTAATGACGTGAGTTCAAATTTTTTGTCAAAGCATTTGGTGGGATTAAATGTACGTCCTCACTTTTGATTCTCATATGATTAGATTTTGACTTTTTCTCAATAGTAAGCCACTTGTAGGGACCTTGATCAGCACACATGATGATGCAAGTACAATGTTCTCTGTCGGGTTTAAATGCATACCAGTCAAGTGTTGGTGTGCCATTAGAATACGTCATTGAAGTGTGATAGAAGATTTTTTTTCACTGGGCGTAGTATTTTTTTAATTATTATTATGAAACATGTAATAATAAAAAATGGGATTTTGGGCTTCGTTCCCATTGATTAGAGTTCTAAATTGTAAGGTTGGGTCCAATTTTAGTACATCCTCGTACAACAGAGAAGGGCCCATCTGGAAATAACCAACAATAACATCTTGCAAGGCCTCATCTACGGCCCTGATTAGGACTAATCAAAATTTGATTCCGAATTGTGTGATACTGCACAATACGTTGGGCTGATTTTGAAACTTTAAACGGGTCTTGAGTCGGGTTAAGATCTTAGTGGTCTGGACACGAATTCATCTCAATCGTTTTTTGTTTTGTATATTTTGCATCTACTTATATAAAATATATTTATACATATATAAAGTTTGTGTAATTTATTATACTTATATATAGTACACAAACTTAATAATTTCATAAATTAAAATAATGATATAAATAGTTTATAAACGTTTTACTATTTTAATAAGTAATACATATTTTATAATTTTTAATATTTTTATGTCTAAAACATGCACCATATAAATTTATAAAAAAATATTAATCTTTCAATAATATTATTGTCTCATATTTATAAAATTAAGATGATATTATTTTTATTATTTTTTAATAGTTTAAAAAATATTAATTGAGTTTACCGAGCCCAATCTAACGGGTCCTAGGTCCCGAGCTCGGCATGGGTCTCGGGAGGATCCGATTCCAGAATTTTCTTGATGGGTGGGTTTCAAATTTTGACAAACTCATCTCAGATCTGTCCGGTTAACATTCCCAATAATTAGATAATTTAATCCAAATTTTAATTAAAATTAATAAATTTAAAAAAAATAAAAATAAAAGATAATTATAGTTGTAGTCTCAAAACAAAATCCGTGACATACATGGAGGATGCATGATTATTCTGAGATTCATTCTTGGCTTCTCAAATATTTTCTTGATGGGTGGGTTTCAAATTTTGACAAACTCATCTCAGATCTGTCCGGTTAACATTCCCAATAATTAGATAATTTAATCCAAATTTTAATTAAAATTAATAAATTTAAAAAAAATAAAAATAAAAGATAATTATAGTTGTAGTCTCAAAACAAAATCCGTGACATACATGGAGGATGCATGATTATTCTGAGATTCATTCTTGGCTTCTCAAAACTAAATTTATAGTCAATGATATTTTAGTTTAGAGGTTAAAATTGAAGTCTATTAAATAAATTTGAAATTATGAATTCAGTTTATTAGACGATAGATATTTATCTCACTTTATATAAATTTATTTTGATTTATTTTATTATTATATTGATATATTAATTAAATCAATATATTATTCGATTTATTAAAAATATTAATATAATCATATAATTATCATTTTTTTTTTTGTGGGAGCCCATGCTTATATGGAAGAGGTGAGTCAAAAAACATGAAGGCCACCAAGAGTTCTTCATAGTATTGTCAAGGAAATAAAAATGCCACAATTTACTAAAAACTAAGGCATTGATGTATTGTTATGAGAGTATTTAGATGTATTTATAACTTATAAGCTGTGAATGGGTTTATATAATATTATAATTTTTACTTGATAATTTTTTAAAAAAATGAGCTTCGAAAATACTAAAACAAAATATCGATAGCTTACAAGCTCCTAAAGGATATTTAAATAATAACAAAAATTCTAATTTATTTCGAACACATAAAAAGTTGGTCAATCTGTTGAAGAGATGATTTTTAGTATAATTTTTTTAAAATTTAAATAAATTTAGTCAATCTTCCTCCAAGAAAATCAGGTAGAGCATGTTCTTGGCAGATGCCTATAACAAAACTCTCCATCCTCCAATCCAGGGTTATCTGAACCCCACAACTCCACGCTCAAAAACCAACTATATGTCTTATTTGGTTGAAGCTGAATATGTAATAACAAGTGTAATATATTTGTCGTATGATTGATGTATAGTTCAATAAAACCGACAATCACACCATTTTGCTCGAGAACAACAGAGTACGAGGAATTAATTAAGTTTAGATATTGCAGAAATTGAAAACATAGCACAGATTAAGGATCACAAGACAGGGAAATCAGCCTGACTCCAACATCTCCAGGCTCAATCGAAATTGTCGACAACCCTGTCCATGATGTTGGCAACAGCGTTCTTGGACTCCTTGAGCAACTTGATGCTTTTCTCCAGCTTCTTCCGCTTTTCAGCAACAGAAGGAGACTCCTCCAGCATCCTCTCCAGGGTATTGCCCTGAGGCCCGATTAGCTCGTCGATGATATCTGTCTGCATCTCTTTCTTCACCAGATTCTGAATACTGAAAGTCAAGTGCAAAGCCATGTTATCCACCATTCTCCTCAGGACAATATCCCAATAAGCCGTCATCCTCATCTTCACATCGAAAGCATCAACCACACTGCCCTTGCCGTGCAGATGACCAACGTTAATTAATCCGAATCCATCAATCTGTATGTTCCAAGATGTCCCTAATCCATTCACAATTTTAAGAAATTCTTCCTGACGAGACATGAGCTTGTTGCAAGAAGCCATGTACTCGGGATTGCAGGTGTAATCAGTGAGCTTCTCCATCTCGACCATGTCCTTCACCCACTCAATCGATTGCTGATGCTTCTTGTCTATGAGGTTTTTCACAGCTCTTCTTGTACACGACAGGAGTTGCGGGTAGCTATCGCAGTGTTGTAGCAAGACGGAGACGACTACATCCTCTAAGTAGCTCCATATCTTGTCGACGAACTGAAAGGGTATCATTGATACATCCGCCACCTTCTGCTGGAGCAGACTGAGAAAAGCAGCTCTAGGGAGGAAATGTGGCAGCCCGATTGACTTAGTTTCCTCCAAAACCTTCATCTCATCGAGCAAGAAGTTCTTTCTTGGATCATTGTCGACATACTTTTTAGATTGCAGATCCGTAGAGTATTGATTGAGCATTTCCGCCAGTCTAGCAGTGCAATGCATCTCTTTGGAATCCGGGTACTCGTCGAACTCTCCTTGCAGAATGATCTTCCTCAAGGATTCTTTAGCAGAACCAAGGATGTGCATGAATGTTGTCATCGCTTCAGCAACTGAGTTCAGATGCTTCGGCAATTTGTTCAGATCTTCAATGTTGGCTGAGAGCTTGTTGTTGATTTTGCTAACAATTTCAGGCAGACATTTAACGATAATGGTGGCCTGAATCTTCACCAGCTTTTCAGCCAAAACAGGAATCCCAACCATGGATTTGTTAATCTTTGAAAGCTGAGGATTAGTCTCGAAAAGCTTAGCCTCTTCCTCCCGAGCTTCTTCGTACGTCTCGTCCCCGATGCGGTTCCTAACGCAGACGTAGCCGAGGCCGATGTTCACATCGTCGGCGGTGACTTTCTCCAGCAGGCCTTCCGGAGATTTGTCAGCTTTAGTTACAACAGCGAGAGTCCTCTGGCCAGACTTGTCCACCCGCTGTGACATCCTGATGGACTCACATGTCGAGAAATCGACACTTGCTGATAAAACATTCAGGATTATACTTTCTTCCGGCGTAATAAACTCCATGATAATCTTGGAAATCTGCTCATAGATATCCTCAGGCTGGCCATGAACAGGAACTCGAGTGATTCCAGGCAAATCAACCATGGTAAGATCAGGGACGGCCATCTTTTTCACAACCAGCGTCAAGGGGTTGTTCGAAATCCCTTTCCCCGTTCCGGCGATCTCTTCGGTGGCAAGGTTAATGGCGTCGGCGATGTGTTTTTCATCAGTTGGCACAATCTTCCCGTTGAACTCCAAGAAAAGCTCCGGGACAGGGTTTGAATGATTCTGCAGCCTCATTATGAGAGGTACCCTGGTGCAAATACCCTGTCCCCTGGGCAGACTGATGCCTGCCAGAGACTCAAGAACACTGGATTTGCCGGAGGACTGGTCGCCCACCACCACAATGGTGGGGAGTTGGATGCCTTCTTGCATGATCTTAAGGTGGCGCAGCCTGTCCACGGTGTCGAGGAGAGGCCGGATTCTGTCGTTGTAGGAGGCAACAATGGGCGCCGGTGGCCTTTCTTCTTCTCCTTCTTCTTCATAATGTTCGCCGGAGATATTCAGGAGACTCATTTTCTGGACAGAGTGTACGACTGTCGGAGACGTTTCCTCCTTGACAGGAGTCAGAGAGCCCATTGATGGGTTTGGTAATATTATATGTGTGTGTGTGTGAATTTTCGATTCTGTGATTTTATGGCAATGGAGGAGTCTGTATTTATAAGCTTTTCCATGTTTCAAGAATGGTTTCTTCTGGGATACTGATCAGCTTTATGTTCCTCCCATGGAATATTGTGCTTCGCTGTTAAGCAAATAACAGTTAAAGACCCCACTCATAGTTTATTAGCATCACAAATGAGTGAAAAGTGTGATCTAAAATTACACTAGTCTTAAACCAAATATAAAAGAAAATGTATTTTTAATCAATAAAAAAAGACTAGTGTTTAATTGACCAAAGACTTTTGGAGTCAACTACCAGACATGTCATTTACTTTTGGGAGTGTAGGCCATTAGACAAATTATAGAATTACCATCCCATGAATCATCAGGAAAAGTTATTAAATTAATTATAAAGCAAGTGTGAATTATTTCATTTTTTTTAATTATACATAAATTATATTATAAGTCTAAAATATTTATCAAATAATTGATTTAGATCCGGCAAAATTCTATCAATATTAGAATTTCGTCAATCAATTCTAACCCAAATCAAATTTGGTGAGACATGAACTAATTATACGAAAAGTATAATGCACTTTTTTGTATGAGCAATTCGAATAAAGTGATCAATTACATAATAAGTGTATTACATTTTCTTTATAATTAATTTGATTTGACCAATCTAATTTGAATATTTTTTTTATTTCTATATTAACTGCATCTAATATGCTTCTGCTGCTGCTCCATGTCCATGTCCATGTCCATGCATTAATGAAAAAAAAGTAATTTGTTATATTCATTTACTGAAAATACTTTTCAACTTAGGCAAATAATATCCAAACACGAATAGTAGAAACTTAATTGTTGTAATTTTGATTTTGTGGGTTGATGATTAATATGATATAATATAAAGCCATCATCGCTTTTGTATTTTGTTTTGTTGTGTACTTCCAATCCCTTTGTTTTTTTTGTCATTTTATTACATTTTGTGTGAATTACAACAATCTTTTTTAAAAATTCATATAATTATGAATATTTTTTATTATTTTAAAAATTATAAATACTTCCTTAATATTAACGGTCGTTCAACAATTACCTCAATCCATTATTCACCCATAGATTTTCATTCATTTTTCTTATGATGAACTAACCGAAATGCCTTTGTGAATTAAGAATTATAATTTTTTTTATTTTTTTATTGACTAAATAGATAATTTTTTAAAATTTTTCATCCACTCCATTTAATTTTTATAATTTTTAAATTTTTTATTTTAAAAAAATAACAATAAACATAAAATAATATAATAAAATTATTTATAATTATATGGAATCTCAAAAGATTTAGTTATAATTTACCTTATAATTTTATTGATACTTTTTAGTTTCGATTTTAGCATAAAATATGGTTGCATGTATGTACATATATAAAAGGTCTTAGTCAATGGAGATACCCAGCGTCCGTACTAACCCTTTATCAGCAGAGAATCCTTTGTTGTGAGGACCAATTCTTGCTGGACAGCGCTGTCCTTTCTTGCTTCCACCCCAAGTTCTCTTCATTGATTGGAGAAGGAGGCATTCTCTGTTTGCGGCAGTCTTCGTGTAAGTAAAATTTTAACTCCATCAACTTTAGATGAATTATATAGCAAGTGTGATATATTTATTATATAATTAATGATATTTTTTAAATTATATATCAATTGATTCAAATTTAATCGAATCATATTCGAACTAGAATTTTCCCTTTAAGTAATGTTCAGTGGCCTCTCTCTCTCTCTCTCTATATATATATATTCTTGATCCAACTTCACTCATATTATTCATTCACTTTTTTGATTATATGATAGGATAAATTACAATGGACTTATTTAAAATGTATTATAAACGTTCTCTCACTGTCTGAAAAGTAATAAATATTTTTTTAAAATTATAAATACCATAATAAATACTTTCCTGTAATGAACTGTCACAAGAAGATATTTATAATTTCATGAGGATATTTGTAGTTTATCGAATAACAATGAGGTATTTTGTAATTACGACAAATTTCAACATAATAAAAAAAATTAAATTTTCATTACACTATAAATGACCACGACTTAAAGAATCGTGGTAAATCAATATTATTAACCACGATTAAATAAAATCAAAGTAAAAATTTAAATTTTTACTACGATTAATCAAATATTCATCATGGTTTCTAGTGGTGGAGCCCGTTGTAATTTATATGATACGATGATGATTAGGTATTTTCTTATGGGATAATTTTATCCTAAGATATTGTAAGTGGTATGTCTGAAAATAGGAGGTTAGTCTGATGAGATAAGACTCATGTCCATAAAATTTAGGGTTGAATATTTCTGAACTATAATTTTGATCTTCATGTGTCCCTCAATTAAAAATATTTGTTATTAATTATTTGATTCATTAAATCAAAGTCAATTATTTATAGCAAAGAATAGGGCCCAGCAACATATCCTACTACACCTTCGTCTACAAAATACCACCAAAATTAAACATGCAATCAACAATTTAAACATGTAATTACACAACATTTATAGTAAAGAAAATAAAAATAATTTATCATTAAACTAATCTATGTTTTATTATTAAGTGAAAGTACTCGTTGGCGTCTTACTTTTTTGATATGTTTTTATTTATTAATTTATCTAACTCCCACATCCCCACCCTTTTTTTTTTTAATATTATATCAATATTGTTTTATATCACCATATTTTTATAAATCCAATAGGAATTTATTATTTTAAATATACTCTATTAAATAATAAATTCAATACTTTATTTTAATTTAAATATTAGGAAACTACTATATTTTATTTTATTTCATTATCAAATTTAACGAGACGGAACTTAAAAGTTCAACCTTGGAGAGGTCGCGTATTGAACCACAAGACCTCCTAATTTTGGTACGACGCAACTCACGGATTGCAGCCACGTGGATGGTGAATATACAAATAAAATAGAATTCTTTGTTTCAAAGGATTCTAAGTTGAACAAGAAAACCCAAATAATCTCTTAATTTTGGTAGCAAATTCAAGTGTTGGTGAGAGCAATTCATGCTCTAAGAACAACAGCAACGTACCTTAAATTCTTGAATCAGGAAAACAGGAGACAATATGTTTATGAAGCTAGTCAGTCTGCATAGGTTGCAATTTTATCCATGATGTTGGAAACGACATCCTTGGATTCCTTGAGCAGCATTATGCTGTTCTTGAGCCTCTTCCGTTTCTCAGCACCGGTAGGCGACTCATCCAACATCCTCTCCAGGCCACTGCCGTCAGGCCCTACTACCTCATTCACGATTTCTCCTTCCAGTTCTTTATTCACCAGGTTTTGAATGCTGAAGAGCAAATGTAAGGCCATGGAGTCTACCAACCGTCTCAGGACGATCTTCCAATAGGCCATTAGCCTCATTCTCAGGTCGAACGCTTCTTCAGCAATGCCCATATGGTTTCGTAGATGAGCAACATTAACTTCACCCAGTCCCTCAATCTGTATCTTGGTGGGCTTAGATGTATTATTCAGAGTTTCCATCAGTGTTTTCTGATATGACATGAGTTTGTTCCATGAATCCATGTACTCAGGGTCAATTGTCTCCATTTCCACGGTATGGACCAGCCAATCCACCGATTGCTGCTTCCTTTTGGCTACAAGATTTTGGGCAGCCCTTCTTGTGGAGTTTAATACATACTCAGAGTTTAAATCAAGATTATACGACTCAAAGGTATAGTGTGCCGGCTCCCCACAGCCACAAGAGAACAAAAGTAACAGTATAAACACAGCACACACATACCACACAAAAATTGGGCATGTCAACAACCGTGGTGTCGTTATTTAAAAGTGCGACCTAAATTGCAAACTGACAATATACAATATGAAGTTGTCAGCAAGAATGAAGTCAGATCCAACACAGTTAATCCAAAAGATATGGGAATTAGGTGTATCTAAATACTTTACTCCATTATTATACCTTTTATTTTATGCAATGTACTTAGCCTCAAATACACTTCTTATACGCTATCTCATATATATATATATGATGGGTATACACTTGTAACCCTGCAATAAGACCAGATTACCCTTCATTAAGGGCATTAAAGTCATTTCGTGATCAGGATTCGTGCCTCTTGTAACGGGCGGGTCGCGGAGGACCCGATCCGGGTCGCACAAACCGACTGAAGACCCGAACAATGGAAGCCGTTCGATCAGAACATGAGCCAGTAGGATAAGGCCACGTGACTCACTACCCGATACTCAGCTGTGCTCTATAAATAGAACTCGATACGCCATTATTGAAGTAACTGTTGCGCATTTATTGAGTTAGAACTTTGAGATCGCATACAATTCTCTCGATCAACCTAACTTGAGCGTCGGAGGGTCATTGTCGGGGACGTGCCCGACGAGCTCACGGTTCGTGTTTTATTCTCAGGGAACCCGAAATCTGATCTAGGAAGAGTTGGTCTATCTGCAGTGAGATCGTCTTAGGAGATCGCTAATTTCGACCCGAATCAATATATATATATATATATATATTAGATAATTCTATCTACGTTGAATACAACATTTAGTGTGTTTAGAGATTAAATATATAACAAATAATTTTATATGATGTAAATAGGAAAAGAACATGATTGGTGACGTGTCTAACACGCGTTTTAGACAAAATTCTTATTTTGTTAATTTATAAGTTTAAGAGTTCCAATTCTTCTCTTTTTTTAAAAATAAATAAATAAATACGGATAATTACACTCCCTTCCCCTAAGGTTTTGTGTAATTACACCTAGATTATGTGTAATTTGAGAAATTACCTCTAGCACCCTTGAGGTTTGCTTCCATCTGACAAATAAGTCACTCAATTAATCAAAATTTATTGAATTTGCTGATATTAACAAAAAAAAAATAAAATTTATATTTATTTTTTATTGACTTATTACTAATTTATTACAGGTCAAACAATTTTTTTCGACTAAACTACCCTTATAACAGTACAATATGCCTCCTCACAAGTATTAATGTGTGAAAACGTATGAGGGTAATTTGATTATAAAAAGAATTATCTGACATACAATAAATCAGTAATAAGTTAATCGAACTCAAACATAGACTTCTTTTTCGATTTGTTATTAATATCGATAAATTTATTGAATTTTAACTAATGGAGGGATTTATTTATCATACGGAAGTGAACCTCAAAAGTGTTAGATGTAATTTTTAAACGACAATGAATTTAAGTGTAATTACACTAAACTTCAGATGATGGAAGGTAATTATCTAAAAAAAAAGTACAATTAATTAAATAAAATAGTATTACACTATTTAGTTTTTCATTATTAATATTATTTCACCTCATTTTTCTTTTTAATTCCTTTTAAGATTGTGCTTTTTCTTTTCGAGGCACAATAGTATCATAGTCTACAAATCATATTTAATTATTTTTTCACTATAATTGGAATGAACATATTTTTCATTAGATTTTTGTGAATAATTTCATCATATAGTACATCAAGAGACTCATACCCTAGCAATTATGCCCATTTATGTATTATAAGTCGGGATGACTTAATATTTAACATCAAACGTTGTCTACTAATGATGTGAGTTCAAATTTTTTGTCAAAGCATTTGGTGGGATTAAATGTACGTACTCACTTTTGATTCTCATATGATTAGATCTTGACTTTTGTTCAATAGTAAGCCAGTTGTGGGGACCTTGATCGGCACACATGATGATGTAAGTACAATATTCTCTGTCAGATTTTTGAGATGCCACCCCTGTTTTTTCCTTTAGTTTACCAAAAAAGAAATATAATCAAATTATTATGTAATTTAAATGCATACCAGTCAAGTGTTGGTGTGCCATCAGAATACGTCATTAAAGTGTGATAGAAGATTTTTTTCCACTTGGCGTAGTAATTTTTTAATTATTATTATGAAACATGTAATAATAATAAATGGGATTTTGGGCTTCGTTCGCGTTGATTAGAGTTCTAAATTGTAAGGTTGGGTCCAATTTTAGGACATCCTCGTACAACAGAGAAGGGCCTATCTGGAAATATACCAACAATAACATCTTGCAAGGCCTCATCAATGGCCCTGATTAGGCCCAATTGAAATTTGATTCGAATTGTATGATACTGCACAATACGGTGTGTAGCTGATTTTGAAGTTTTAAACGGGTCTTGAGTCGGGTTTGAGATCTTAGTGGTCTGGACACGAATTCATCTCAATCGGTTTTGTTTTGTATATTTTATATCTACTTATATAAAATATATTTATACATATATAAAGTATGTGTAATTTATTTATACTTATATATAGTACACAAACTTAATAATTTCATAAATTAAAATAATGATATAAATAGTTTATAAACATTTCAATGTTTATATAAGTAATACATAGTTTATAATTTTTAATATTTTAATGTCTAAAACACGCACCATATAAATTTATAAAAAAAATATTAATCTTTCAATAATATTATTGTCTCATATTTATAAAATTAATATGGTATTATTTTTATTTATTTTTTAATAATTTAAAAAATATTAATTGAATCTACTGAGCCCAATCTCATGGGTCCTAGGTCCCGAGCTCGGCATGGGTCTGGGAGGATCCAATTCCAGAATTTTCTTGATGGGGTGGGTCCCAAATTTTGGCAAACAATTCCAGATCTGTCCCGTTGATATTCTGAATAATCCAAAAATTTAACCCAAATCTTAATCAAAATTAATAAATTACAAAAAAAATAAAATAAAAGATAATTATCGTTATAAACTCAAAACAAATCCGTGACATACACGGAGGATGCATGATTATTATGAGATCCATTCTTGGCTTCTCAAGACTAAATTTATAGTCAATGATATTTTAGTCTAGTGGTTAAAACTGAAGTCTATTAAATAAGTTTGAGATTATGGATTCAAGTTTTTTTAGGCAATAGATATTTATCTCACTTCATATAAGTTTATTTTATTTATTTTATTGCTATACTGATGTACTAAACAAACTAATATAGTGTTTAATTTATTAAAAATATTGATATAATGATATAATTATTCTTTTTATTAAGGAAAAAAAAAGCCCATGCTTATGTGGAAGAGGTGAGTCAAAAAACATGAAGGCCACGAAGAGTTCTTCATAGTATTGTCAAGGAAATAAAAATGCCACAATTTACTAAAAACTAAGCCATTGATGTATTGTTATAAGAGTATTTAGATGTATTTATAACTTATAAGCTGTGAATGGGTTCATATAATATTATAATTTACTTGATATTTTTTTAAAAAATGAGCTTCGGAAATTGTAAAATAACAAAAATTCTAATGTATTTCTAACACATAAAAAGTTGGTCAATTTGTTCAAGTGATCATTTTTAGTATAATTTTTTTAAAATTTAAATATATTTAGCCAATCTTCCTCCAAGAAAATCAGGTAGAGCATGTTCTTGGCATATGCCTATAACAACTCCACAACTCAAAAACGAACTGAGTCGTATTTGGTTAAGCTTGAATATATAATAATAAGTGTAATATAATTATGGTATGATTGATGCGCAATTCAGAAAAATAAACAATCAAACCATTTTGCTCGAGAACAGACAGAGTACTAGGAATTAATTAAGTTTAGAGAGATAGATCATTGCAGAAATTGAAAACATAGCACAGATTAAGGATCACAAGACAGGGAAATCAGCCCAACTCCAACATCTCCAGGCTCAATCGAAATTGTCGACAACCCTGTCCATGATGTTGGCAACAGCGTTCTTGGACTCCTTGAGCAACTTGATGCTTTTCTCCAGCTTCTTCCGCTTTTCAGCTACAGAAGGAGAATCCTCCAGCATCCTATCCAGGGTATTGCCTTGAGGCCCGATTAACTCGTCGATGATATCTGTCTGCATCTCTTTCTTCACCAGATTCTGAATACTGAAAGTCAAGTGCAAAGCCATGTTATCCGCCATTCTCCTCAGGACAATATCCCAATAAGCCTTCATTCTCATCTTCACATCGAAAGCATCAACCATACTGCCCTTGCCGCGCAGATGACTGACGTTAATTGATCCGAATCCATCAATCTGTATGTGCAAATATGTCACTAATCCATTCACAACCTTAAGAAATTCTTCCTGACGAGAGATGAGCTTGTTGTAAGAAGACATGTAGTCGGGATTGCAGGTGTAATCAGTGAGCTTCTCCATCTCGACCATGTCCTTCACCCACTCAATCGATTGCTGATGCTTCTTGTCTATGAGGTTTTTCGCAGCTCTTCTTGTGCACGACAGGAGTTGCGGGTAGCTATCGCAGTGTTGTAGCAAGACGGAGACCACTACATCCTCTAAGTAGCTCCATATCTTGTCGACGAACTCAAAGGGTATCATGGATACATCCGCCACCTTCTGCTGGAGCAGACTGAGAAAAGCAGCTCTAGGGAGGAAATTTGGCAGCCCGATTGACTTGGTTTGCTCTAACACCTTTATCTCATCGAGCAAGAAGTTCTTGCTTGGATCATTGTCGACATACCTTTTAGATTGCAGATCCTTAGAGTATTGATTGAGCATTTCCGCCAGTCTAGAAGTGCAATGCATCTCTTTTGAATCCGGGTACTCGTCAAACTCACCTTGCAGAATGATCTTGCTCAAGGATTCTTTAGCAGAACCAAGGATGTGCATGAATGTTGTCATCGCTTCAGCAACTGAGTTCAGATGCTTCGGCAATTTGTTCAGATCTTCAATATTGGCTGAGAGCTTGTTGTTGATTTTGCTAACAATTTCAGGCAGACATTTAACGATAATGGTGGCCTGAATCTTCACCAGCTTTTCAGCCAAAACAGGAATCCCAACCATGGATTTGTTAATCTTTGAAAGCTGCGGATTAGTCTCGAAAAGCTTAGCCTCTTCCTCCCGAGCTTCTTCGTACGTCTCGTCCCCGATGCGGTTCCTAACGCAGACGTAGCCGAGGCCGATGTTCACATCGTCGGCGGTGACTTTCTCCAGCAGGCCTTCCGGAGATTTGTCAGCTTTGGTTACAACAGCGAGAGTCCTCTGGCCAGACTTGTCCACCCGCTGTGACATCCTGATGGACTCACATGTCGAGAAATCGACACTTGCTGATAAAACATTCAGGATTATACTTTCTTCCGGCGTAATAAACTCCATGATAATCTTGGAAATCTGCTCATAGATATCCTCAGGCTGGCCATGAACAGGAACTCGAGTGATTCCAGGCAAATCAACCATGGTAAGATCAGGGACGGCCATCTTTTTCACAACCAGCGTCAAGGGGTTGTTCGAAATCCCTTTCCCCGTTCCGGCGATCTCTTCGGTGGCAAGGTTAATGGCGTCGGCGATGTGTTTTTCATCAGTTGGCACAACCTTCCCGTTGAACTCCAAGAAAAGCTCCGGGACAGGGTTTGAATGATTCTGCAGCCTCATTATGAGAGGTACCCTGGTGCAAATACCCTGGCCCCTGGGGAGGCTGATGCCTGCCAGAGACTCAAGAACACTGGATTTACCGGAGGACTGGTCGCCCACCACCACAATGGTGGGGAGTTGTATGCCTTCTTGCATGATCTTAAGGTGGCGCAGCCTGTCCACGGTGTCGAGGAGAGGCCGAATTCTGTCGTTGTAGGAGGCAACAATGGGCGCCAGTGGCCTTTCTTCTTCATAATGTTCGCCGGAGATATTCAGGAGACTCATTTTCTGGACAGAGTGCATGACTGTCGGAGACGTTTCCTCTTTGACACGAGTCACAGACGCCATTGCTCTTAATCAAGAAATCAAACAAGGGTTTGGTAATATTATATCTGTGTGTGTGTGAATTTTCGATTCTGTGATTTTATGGCAATGGAAGAGTCTGTATTTATAAGGTTTTCCATGTTTCAAGAATGGTTTCTTCTGGGATACCGATCAGCTTTATGTTCCTCCCATGGAATATTGTGTTTCGCTGTTAAGCAAATAACAGTTAGAGACCCCATTTTCCAAGTCAAGACTTTTTCCTGCTCTTTCTTTCTCTTCATTTTTATTATAAATAAAAATAAAATATATTATTAGAATAAAAGACAGTATATTAGCATCACAAATTTTGTGAAAAGTTTGATCTAAAATTACACTAGTCTTGAAGAAAATATATAAAAAAAAAATGTATTTTAAATCAATAAAAAAAGACTAGTGTTTTAATTGGCCAAAGACTTTTGGAGAACTACGAGACATGTCACTTACTTTTGGGAGTGTAGGCCATTGGACAAATTATGGAAATACCATCCCATGAATTATTAGGAAATGTTATTAAATCAATTATACAATAAGCGTGGGTAATTTATTATTTTTTAAAATTATACATGAATTATATTATAAGTTTAAAATATCTTTTAAATAATTAATTTAGATCCAATCAAATTATATCAATATTAGAATTTCGTCAATCAATTATAACCCAAATCAAATTTGATGGGACATGAACCGATTATACAAAAAGTATCATGCACTTTTTTGTGTGTGCAATTTGGATAAAGTGATCAATTACATAACAAGTATATTATATTTGCTCTATAAAACTATAATTAATTTTATTTAATCAAACCTAATTTGAATATTTGCTGTATGTTTGTCCGTAGATTCTTGAATATGTATATAGTCATTCCGAGGGAAGGGAAGGGCATTTATATATAGGGTTTGTCAGGAAGAAAGAATTGCTGCTGCATGCATTTATGATCATGATGATGATGAACTCTTTGATTTTCCATTTTGATTGATTAGTCTTCAATGTATGATCAAATTTCAGAAGCTGTATTGATTCATTTCCGGGCAGTGGAAGAGTTGCATTCATCATCATCAATCGTCCTTACTTATGAACTTAGTGTAAATTAAGGTGAGTAAATAGCCTTAATTACTTGATCTGATTTAACTATTAGGTTTTCAAGGTTGATTTGAAGAGTCAGGATGGTTGGGTTGCTTAGTTATATATATATATTTCAACTCTGCATTTGTATAAGCTTTAATGACTCTATGCCTGCGCTTGATAACTTTCCTACTTGCGCATTTGAAAGAGTGCTTCCTGCTCTGGGAAATCAGCCTTTCGCACATACCTTTTTTTTCATCACTAACTCTAATCAATAAGCAATAAGCGCAAGAGGGTGCCGCAGATAGCTCCAACGAAGGAGAGGCATTAGCAATTCACACTTCCACTGCAACTGCATTCGCTCCTATCCATAGTTGACCCACCAGGTTCAGAAAAAAAGAGAATTTCATTAGCGTTAGCCCCCCAAAAGGCTCACAAGTAGAGGCAGAAGCAGCAATGGCAAAGATCGTTTTTGTATGCCATTGCTTTTTTCCATATAGTTCGAACCTTGGTTAGTATAAGTGGAAAAGAGTAGTCGTAAGGGGCGTACTGTATGTGTGAGAAGAGGTGTGCCTAGCCCTTTTTGAGACTGACAGTTAACTAGAACCAACTCCTATCCTACAAAACTAGTCAATTGATATGGATTTTTCCCAGCTGCATTGTCATCATCTCACTTCCTCTTCATGATAGAAAAGAAGTTGCTTCACTCAGTGTACGAGGTCAATGAGGGGCTACTTAATGAAAAGAGAAACCCGCTACTAGAGCGGAAGAAGTTTTCTATACTCTATTTGACAATACCAGCAAGTCCGTCTTCTCGATATGCTTAATTAATTAAAAATATATAAAGTTGGAATTTTTTCATATGATTATATATTAAATATATTTGAATATGCCGGTTAGTTTTTGGACCAAAAATATAATTCCGTCTAAACACATATATATTAAATATTCTGTTTGGAAGGAGAAATATGGACATTTTTTACATTATTTTGATATTCCTCGCGCTTTATTTACACAAAATATTTTAGTTGTGCTACTATATAGACTATCATTACCACACATTAATTATAGAGATAAATACTAAGCAATAATATGAAATAAATTATTTTGCTTTAGTTTTTGTAATTATATATATATATATATATGATGGTGATCAATTAATACTAATTACAAGTATATAGAAAATTAGTTAGATTAAGTAAAAAATAATATTGTCAAAACGGAGTATTATTTGCAAAGTATAATGTGTGTACTAAAAATATTTCACAAGGTCTATTTCCTTTTCTTCTTCATTTTTTTTTGTAGTCATTTAGAATATTTTTGTTTTCTTTTTAGTTGTACAAATCAAAGGGAGCACTCATTAGATTCGGAACGTATATGAGAAATAAAATAATTTTTCATTGGGATATTACATTTACATCCCTTCTCTATAGCATATTTACACAAACGATCTTTTTTTGGGCATAATTACTGAAATCACACCTACAGCCAAAAGTAGTTTGTGCAATGGTGTTATTAATTTTTTTGGGTTTATGTATAATTTTTTAAAAAGTAAGGACGATTTGTGTAAATAATATTGATATTTTTATGGGTATATTTGTCATTATCCAAAAAAATGAGTGCTTTGTGTAAATAAATGATATGTTCCAGAGTGCAAATATAATTATTCTTTTTTTATTCAATGCGGCTACAATTCTTATAAATATGATTGATATGATGACCCGATTTTAATAAAATTTTGGTAATTACAACGATCTCTCTGACGTCTAATTTGAATAATTACGAATATTCTTCGTTTTTTGAAAGATTACAAATACTTGATGCTTGATAAAATTATATAATTCTGTGAAATTATGAACCATGCCCTTATTGTAGTTTTTTTTTAAAAAAAAGAAAAATTTATAAAAAAATCCAACTAAGTGGATGAAAAAAATTATAAAAAAAAAAAATTCACTTAGTCAATAAAAAAAATCATAAATTTTTTTAAGAAAAAAAGTTATAATTATCAGTCTATAAGGCAATTTTGGTCAGTTCACCCAAACAATAAATAAAACCTAATTAAAACTAACAAAATGAGTTAATTATTAAACCATCATTAAAATAAAAAGGTAATGATAAATTTTCAAATAATGAAAGTATTCGTAATCTTAATTTTACCATACTGTAATTTACCTAAACATTTTTCTCTTCCAAAGAAATGAGAGGAATGATGGTCACTAGAAAAGGCGAAAAATAAGAAAAAATAGGTGCAAGAAACAAATTGGATTCAAGAGAAAGGAAGTAATGGTTCAATTTACAGCACAATGTTTATGACATGATATCAAGGAAGCAACCAACAATTCTGGATGATTAAAATACAAATCAGATCTCAGTAGAGTACGGGAAGTCATATCAACTAGAAGTTCATGCTTACAAGTACACAGCAGAAGGGAAGCAGCAAACTCAGACAGCAGAATCTTGAAATTGAAAAGCAAATTATTCGGAAAATAACACGAAATCGAGGTCCAAACTAATCGATATCAGTCGCAATTCTGTCCATAATATTGTCAACAACATCCTTGGACTCCTTGAGCAACTTGATACTGCTCATCAGCCTCCTACGCTTTTTAGCAACAGAAGGCGACTCCTCCAACATCCTCTTCACGCCATCGCCCTGCGGCCCCATTACCTCGTTGATGAACTCCACTTCCATGTCTTTGTTCACCAGATTTTGAACACTAAAATTCAAGTGTAAGGCCATGCAGTCTACCAATCTCCTCAGAACTATATCCCAATAGGCTGTTATCCTCATTTTCATGTCAAACGCTTCTTCAGCAATCTTACCATGACCACGTAGATGGGCAACATTGACTTCTCCAAATACATCATTCTTAAAAGTTGGTGGGTTATTAGGATTTTTAACTACTGCCATGAACTGGCCCTGATAAGCCATGAGCTTACTCCATGCAGCCACGTAATCAGGGTTACAAGTGTAATCAGTGAGTTTCTCCATCTCCATAATATCAGTAACCCAATCTACTGATAGTTTCCTCTTCTTGGCAACAACGTTATGTGCTGCTCTTTTTGAGGACGACAGGAGTTGAGGATAATTATCAGAATGTCGCCTCAAGACAGAATCCATTACTTCTTCTATGTAGCTCCATATCTTGTCAACAAAATCAAATGGAGTATTATATATCTCCTTGGCCTTTTTCTGCAGCAAAGTAAGGAATGCAGCTCTAGGGGAGAAGTTTGGCAGCCCAATGGATCTGTTTTCCTCCAAAACATTAATTTCTTCAAGTAAAAAGTTGGATTTCCGATTCCTTTCAAAACTTTTAGATCTCAGTTCATCAGAGAATTTGTCTAGCATTTCCGCCAGTCTAGCCGTGCAATGCATCTCGATTTCATCAGGATATTCATCCAACTCTCCTCTCACAAGGATCTTCCTCAAGGATTCTTTACAAGAACCAAGAACACACATGAATGATGCCATCGCTTCAGCAACTGAGGTGAGATTTTTTGGCAACCTATTCAGATCGTCGACATTGGCAGAGAGCTTGTGGTTGATCTTCCTAACAATGTCAGGCAAGCACTTCATAATAATCATTGCCTGAATCTGCACCAGCTTCTGTGCTAAAACAGGAATTCCCACCATGGACTTGTTTATCCTTGATAGAAGAGGGTGATTCTCAAAGAGCCGGGCTTCTTCAACTCGTGCTTGCTCGTATGATTCATCCCCAACACGATTCCTCACACAGACATAACCCAGCCCTATATAAACATCATCCCCACTAACCTTCTCCGGCAGGCCTTCCGGAGATTTATCAGCTTTTGTGACAACTGCGAGAGTCCTCTGGCCGGTCTTGTCGACCCGCTGAGACATCCTAATGGACTCACAAGTGGAGAAATCGACACTTGCAGATAAAACATTCAGGATGATACTCTCTTCTGGTGTGATGAACTCCATGATAATCTTGGAAATCTGCTCATAGATATCCTCAGGCTGGCCAGGAACGGGAACTCGAGTGATTCCAGGCAAATCAACCATAGTAAGATCAGGTACGCCTTCCTTTTTCACAATCAGCGTCAAGGGATTGTTTGAAATCCCTTTCCCTTTACCAGCAATAGCAACAGTTGCAGCAGTAATAGCATCAGCAATGTGTTCCTCATCAGTATGCACTATGGTTCCAGCATACTCCAAGAAAATTTCTGGCTGAGAATTATGATGATTTTGCAGTCTCATTATGAGAGGAGCTCTTGTACAAATGCCTTGGCCTCTCGGCAGGCTAATCCCTGCAAGGGACTCAAGAACACTGGACTTGCCGGACGACTGGTCGCCAACCACCACAATGGTGGGCAACTGGATGCCTTCTTCTGTGATTTTCAGATGGCGCAGCCTATCAACTACATCAAGCAATGGGCGAATGCGATCGTTGTAGGAAAATATTATGGGAGCTTGGATGTTTTCCATTGGTTTTTCTTCTTCTTCTACATCTTGTTCTTGAGAGGATATCAGGCGATTTGACTTCCGACGAGAATCGTCTGATAACAAAGGATTTTCGTTGTTCTCGTGCTTTAGCAAACTAGCTTTCCTCTTGGAGCTGTTGCTACGACCTCCACCACCCATTTTTATGTTGTGTGCATATGCAAGTGGAAAAGAAACTTTAGACCCATACTTAAAAAGAGTGCTCATAATGTATCTAAAGAGACCTCTGTAGGAACGAAGGGGTGTCTTTTTCCCTTCCCCAGAGGAATAGCAAACGGCTCAAGAACAATGCAATTCATTTTGATTGGGTTATCTGCATTTTAGAACCTTTCAGTTCCCAAGAACGTTACCGTAAAATAGAAAAACAGAATTTGGCTGAATCATACACGAAATATAAGGTACAATTGGATTAAGGATGTCGCACGATTGTAGCAACACAAAAAACAAGGCACGTTTGTGTGACGAAAATTCCAAGTAAATTACAGCAGATATCACTCCAACTCTTCAGGCACATAAAGAATAGTAATAAGAAATACTTGAGTTTCCATTGGATCAATTTCATAGCTTCAAGGGATTCGAACAATTCTATTTACAGCAGAGTCCAGTGCATCAACATGCCTCCTGAGAACTTTTCTGATACTTTGTTAAGGATGTAAACAAGAATCTAGAGCATCCGTTTCAACTAAAAAGCCAATAAAGTCGGTAGGGTCTTTGTGTGCCAGAAAGGAAGTATGGAACCAATTAGGCCACATACAGAATATAAACTGCTGAAACAGATTTCCTCAGGGAGGAATAGGTAGCCCAGTCCAAGAATTCAATCTGAGAGAATGCCGGGATAAAATTACCGGAGAAACACTGCAGATCATCTAAGTGTACACTTGGATCAGATCCTCTTTAGAAACATAGAGAGCATTAGAGCTGCTTTTTACAATAACCAGGGTGCCATAGTATAAAAGGAGGTAAATGCAACATGCTTACACATAGAAGCTTAGGCACAGGACATCAAGACTAAATAAAGGATACAGCTGTGTGGCGAGAGCATCCATTCCTTTCATTTCTTCATTTAATCTGCAATATGGAAATGATTAAAATTGTAGACATACTAAGAATGGAGGACAAATGTGTATACCAAGATAGAAGTGGTCCTGCAATACTAATTCTAAGCTCCACACACAGTCTCAACAATTATTACAGATAATCTGCTTCAAATTTTTTAGGTCATTGTTCTATAAGGTATACATGCATCTCAGAAACTACTATAATCAAAACCTATTTCAACTTCATCAAAGCACTACATCTTCCAGTGCTTTATACTAAGAAGTGGACACTTAATGTGCTGATCGCCGAACGTGCTAAGAGATATTTAGGATTGAAAAATACAGCATTGTGTTCTCCAGAAATGATAAACAATTTATCTCATTGAAGTGTCTGGAAATGGACAAACAAGTTACCTTCTGGTTTTACAACAGAAAGGTGTACTGGTGTCGCAAGTAATGGTCATGAGTCAATAAATTTCCTAGATAAAATACTGCTATTCACACATTTATACCATATTCATGCCGTTCAAAGTGGTACATTTTCCTCAAACTCATCAACAATCAGAAATTCCTTTTTCCATCAAGTCACATAACAATGAATACTTCTCCAACACTAATCTTTTTGAAGTATATAGTTCTCAAAATTTTGGCAACTTTTGTAATATGCATGCTGATGCTTCACAAATTTCAGTCAATCCTTCAATAAGACTGCATGTCTTCAGTTATGAAATTCCTGCTCCGATTTTGAGAATCTTGCAACTCTCATCTCCTCCTGCCAAGGTAGTACTTAGTAGAACTCTTTCAAGTAGAAAAAGAGAAGCATCACGGATATTCTAGAATAATAGGAAACAAAACTTAAAATACTAAGGCAAAAACACATAAGAAAATCTTTCTATACCATCCAAAGCTGAGCCAGATTTCTGATTTTTCAAATTTTACGACTTTTAACTTAAGTACAATTTATTACCCGAAGCTGACATAAGTAATGTTGCCACTCCCAGCTTGCAGTTCTTTTTGGGGCATAGGATCCAGTTAAGTGAACAAAACCAAAAAAGGGGGTATTACATCGCAAGCATGATTTTGACAGGTTTTCCAGTTTTTTTCACATGCAAAATTTTTGAAGAATGAGACAGTTTATGATTCTGAATCTCATGCCCAACGTTAATCGTTAAGCATGATTCTTCAAGATCGCACGGGATTCATGATAAGAGCCACCTTCTCCAAATATCACAAAGACTGGGACAAGATTCAAACCTTAGACAAGAATTTATGTACCGATTTCCTTTTGTTGATGCATCTAGCACTGCAACATAACACAAATGAGCAATTTTAACATCCATATACAGCCCATCAGCTATGGACTCAAGGAAATTTTCAAAGGGCAATCTAGGACCTTATTCTGTGCAAATAAGACTCTGAAAGCATAAAAATCTAGGACCTTAATCAAAACCAAGAATACAAGTCTTTTTCACCATAGAAGCTCTGTCTCCATCATCCTTTGCCAACCCCCCTGCCCCCTACTTCCCCCCAAGGATTAGAAAATGAAATGAATGAAGAAAAAAAGCAAGAAAGCTTTAATTGCATCATTTAAGAAGTACATCTGAAGAATAAGCTTAAACTTACCACATTCTTGAAGGCGACCCGCCGCATCACTGAAGCAGTTCATATGATCAACTGTAGAGCTAGTAGCCTAAAATTACATGATCCTAGTTAGATCACTGAATCAGATATTAGAAAAAGAGGAGAAAAAAAATTTCTATGAAGTCCACAAAATAGAAAAATTAACTTTATTGCATAAAAAATATTGGTACTTCACACCAAATGGACAAAAAAACACTTTCCACGTGGAGAAGCCATAGAAAACAAAATTATCTTAACAACGAAGTCTAACCCAACTTAGATTGACTATCTAAACGGAACTTACTAAATATATTAACATTCTCACCAAGAGAATGAGTACAAATGAACTCTACAGATAAACCTATAATGTTCACAAGTATATAAAATAAATTCTTAACTACCATTCATGAATTGAAATAATGGACAGTCAGCACTGATCATAAGTGATACTATCGTGAGCTCGATGAAGAATGAATAAGTAATAACCACAATAAATAATTCCAAAAAATTTAGCTGAAACAATTAAATACGAACTAATTGAAGTTTTTCTATATTGAACTTTAGAATTTAAGCATAATTGTAAACCACTTATGCAATTACGAAACTTGGGCTTAAAGAAAAACTTTAAATCCGAAGTAGACCACATCATTTGAAGCAGCGAAAAACCTTCCTAATTAAAATCAAAACTCAAAACAGAGAAACCAGCCACCTGGGAGAGTGACAAACGGAGAGAAGCGAATAGAGAGGAGAAGCTCTCGGCTATCGCAGCGGAATCTCTCTCCACCGCCGCCAGAGCTTTCAGAATCTCCTTCCGACGATCAGACGGCTCCGGCTCGCGCGGCTCATCACCATTTCCAGCGTTTGCGTCTTCCTGTCCTCCACCAACGTCCGCATGACGTGTGAGTTTCTGGGCCGCATCGGAGCTGCCGTTAATCGTGTCGTCGTTCTCCATTGACGAGAGTGAGTGATTAAGCAGAAGAAATCTGGGTTGGTAATAACCCGGACTAGAACCGGGTGGGTTATGTATGTGGCTTTCACGCTTTTACTAACAAGGAAAATGGAAATAACGCTATCATTATTAAATGTTTTACTTTGAATAAAACTTTAGGTAGGAAATTGAAATTGAAAATTTCGGATACATTTGACAGCAAGAAAATAATATTTCCATTTAAAAAACTGAGATGCTATCTGCAGGCATTTAAAATAAATTAAAATTTATGTACACTTTGGCCTTATTTATTAAGTAGGACGAATGATAAATTGTGGAATTAAAATTGGGTATGGTAATTTTATTTTTTATTTATTTTAAACGATAATAATTATGATTTGAAATAGATAAATAATCTTGCATGTGACTCGGGACACATAATAATCCGCCTAAAATGGGTTGAATTGTAGGTTTTATTCCGATACATTAGTAAACCAGATTGGGCATGTTATCCAGCCCAATTCAGCTTGGTAAACAAGACTTTGATCATTAACATACTAGTTTCTTTTTCCCTTTTAGAAGGGTAAATTGCATAAAACCCCCTGTATTTTTAATATTTAGCTAAAAAAATCATATGTTAAAAAATAAATAGGGAAAAAATTTCTATGTTTTTCAAAATATTGCATACTCTCCCCTTTTGTTAAATAAATATATATAAATAAATTAATTTAAAATATATTTAAATGTGAAAGAACGGGTCAAACTAAACATTATACACTTAAAGTAATTCCAGAAAATATCAGAAAATGAAGCTCACTCGCACAATAGGCGCGTGTCACACTCTCTCTGTTAGTTCCTGACATAGAGGGGATCTTTTTTCTGTATTTTATAAAACTCATGGAGTTTTTTGTCTATTTCTTTAACATAAAAAAGTTTTTAGCTAAATTTTAAAAACATTGGGGGTGTCATGCAATTTAGCCTTTTTAAAAGGGGTCAAATATATTAGTCCTCCTATGAAAAGTATAAAATATTAATAATTGTAACAATCAGCAAGGGAATCAATAGTAGCTATATACTCATAACCTCAAGGCTCAAATGGTTCATGCCCAGTTCCATGTGATTGGCAACCAAGAAAATGATTTCAATTATTCAAGGGCAATTGCTCTTATCCTGAAAGAATGCTGGCATATTATAAACTCATATCGAAAACAAGTATATACAAAAAGTCAAATGATATGGAAAACAAGTATATACAAAAAGTCACATTATCACCAGATAAAGTGTGATAAAAGATACCTACCGCCTGAAGATAAAGTGTGTTAAAAGATCCCTATTGCCTGAAGATGACATCTTCAGACCACAATATCAAGAGAAACCCCATACACACAAGACAGTTGATGGAGACCTAAAACATGGCAAATCATGCTTCCAAAGGAAAGAAATCGTGTGATGATTTCTGAGATTCGGGGTGTGAGAAAAGCAGCAAGTCATCAGCATCAGCTTTAACGGCTGCAATGCATTGTCCACAATGGCAAGTGCTCGAGTATAAGCAGCATAAATGAAACGGATAGGAAACAGAGGACACAAAGATGGAAATTTAGCAAGCTGTCCTATAATCAACTTCTACCTATATGGTGAGAAAAATCCAAATAATTACCAATGAATCATAGACAAAAACTGGCAAACTCAAATTTCATCTCTCATGTCAAGATCAATTGCAGTCGTTTACACTCTTAGAGTGAATTGCTGACATCAATTTCAACATCAAAACAATGGATATTGTCTTCCAAACACCTATAGTAGATATAGAACAAGAACTTCTTGAGGGGGTTTTAGTTTCGAAAACTCTTGCTACAGCAACGGGAAAATCCTATCCTACAAATGTATAGTATAGAAAGAACTGGTAAAAAGGGAGTACAATCATGCTTAGTCTTCCTTCCACCGGGAAATCTAGCAGAGCGTCTGCACAAAGAACTCTGAGCAGTTCATTCATGCTTACTCTTCCACAGGGAAAGCTAGTGGTGTGTCTGCACAAAGAATTCTGAGCAGTTAAGAACCAACCAACAGAGCTGAATTCCAGAATCAAAAACTAGGCAAAACCCATAGAGGTGGAGCATGAACAGACCCTGGAAATCCACCAAAATCTTTGATCCTCCCATTGAACAAGCAATAGACACCAGTATCCAAATGCATGCATCGCCAAATATGATCCGTGAAGTATATACAATTAGGCTTTAAGTTAATCGAAGCAGTACGCTCGAGGCAGAAGGAAGTATTAAAACCCAAGAACAGGGCCCTCTTCCCCAGCTTAAAAATCTCCTTGTGACTACCATCCATCAAGTCAAGTTCAAGAATTTGAAACCTCATGGTTTTACAGTCGTTGAAGTGTCGAGAAACAATCAGAAACTTCCCAGATGACTCGACAAAATAGCACAAGTCTTTATTAGAAAAGGAGAAACCATGATCCTTTGGCAAGCTGAAAACCTGCAGTATTTGGCCCGGATTTGGGCCATGGATATCACATTCGACCACCCTCCGCCTAACATCCACTGCATATAACCTCCCATTATGGTAAATAATATCACAAAATGAGTCATCCCATGAATCCAACACAGTCCAAGAGGAGTCTCCGGGCCTGGAAAAACCCAGCTGATTTCCTTCACCCCAGATCACCATAACCACAAGATCAGTCTTGGTTGTGGGGCTACATGACAAAACCATCTTGCTAATAAAACGAGAGACACCATCTTCAAGTTTGTATGCTGGAAAAGTGTCCAAACACGGGAGCTCGATTTTAATGCGCCATACGGGGTGGGTCAAATTGACATCAACCATGTTCTCCGAAATATAAAGGATCCATCCCCTACATGACAAGTACGCTCCGGTGCCCGGAGGGAAATCGGTAGTATGGTAAGTCTTGTTCTCGGACATGTTCAAGAACTTGGTGCCTTCAGCAATTTCTTTTCCCTCTTCTTCTACATTAAAGTACATGAGCCAGGGAACCCGAGGATATTCCCTGTCGAAGTTCTCAAATGTGGCGGCCGATCGCCAAGATTCACAAACTCCCCGGAAAGAAATGTAGTCCCGAATTGAAACCAAGCGTTTGGCAATGGCGGCCGAGAGTTCCACCGGAAGTTCTGCCCAATCAAAGGACGTTTCAGTATCCGGGCTCCTCTTTGGAGAGGGCATTATTCAAGAATTGGCAAATGAATTAACGTACTGAACAACAAGGGTTGAAGAGTTTTCTACTTCCTTTCTTTCTTCTTTCGTGAATGAAAACGATGATTGATTCTAACTCTCCGAACTGATGAGTATAGCCACTGGAACACACGCAGAAGCAGAAATTAAAACCCTAAATCGCCAGGATTGGGAAAATGGCGGGGTGTGGATTCTGGAAGAGGAACTGTGGAATGGTGCAGAGAGTGTGTGTAGAGTGCAGCTGTAGAGAGAAGGATGGTAGTTATAAGTTTGAATCAATAGCGTGAAAATTTTCTTCATATGTTTGAATAATAAAAATTAAATTATACGAACACATTTTATCTTTCTTTTTAATTAGGCAAACGATGAATTGCCTAAAATACCCCTTACTATAGTTATTTATTCCACAAATATCCACATTTTGTATTAATTAATTTTATTAATAGTTTCTAATTCGTAGACATTTAAAGTTAATTCATTTTATTAATATTAATCATTTATTTATTTTATTTTCTTTTTTTCATTTAAATAAATATAATAAAAATATAAATTATGTACGTTTATGTAGTGTGGTTCAGTTTGTTTATCAAATGAGAAATTTTTTATCCAAGTCACGTATATGTGAACCGAATCAATTACGCAATAAATATAATTCATTCGTATATGATTAATGGAGGTGATTACGACGAATGTATCACAATTGTCGTGTATAGTTCAAGTTTGTCCATCAACAATTATGTTTTAGCTCCGTCACTAGTGATTAAAATAAAAAATTTAAAATCATAAATCTAAGTCCCATCGGGTGTATGGACAGTTGTTTTCACTTTATGTGAATTAGTTATAATTTATTTTTATTATTATTTATTATAATAATGTATTGATGGACTTAATGTATTATTCAAATTATTAAAATATTAATTTAATCATGTGATTACCACTTCTATTAAAAGAGATAAGGAAAAAAAATTCAAAAAATATTTGAGTATTTTAACATAATCTCGAGAGACATCAATATAATTTATCCTTAAAAAAAAGTTATTCTCTTGGGTTAATAAGACATTAGAGTCCAATAATTTGGAATCATTTAAATTAAAATTATTCAAATAATTGATTACTAGAATTTGGAAATTCATAACTTTATATTCATCAATAAAAATACGAATGAGGTATACTTTGAATTACTCATATAACACCGACGACAACAGTTCAAATATAACGTACGTGACTACAAACAAAACACTGCAAAAAACATCATATGCACGGTGGGCTGTTTGTCAAATGATCAAATATTCCTTATTTAGATTACTCGAGTTCATATCAATAACATCGGACAAGTAAAAAATGTTGCCACAAACCAAAAAGCTTAGATAATATTTACATATTGTACAAACTATTTTTACCAATAATAAAAAAAAAAAATTACAATAAGCTCGTCTAAAATTGTCATAAGTGTAAATATCTATTTGTTAAAAAATATCGAATACTAATTTGGAATTAACACCATTTAATAAATATCATTTACAATGAGTTCTACATCATTGATTTAGAGAGATATTTATATTTTTAAATAAAAATAAGATATTTATAATTATGACTAAAGGAAGCTGATTATAATTTTCTAAAAAAAAAAGGGAGTAAAAAAAGATGAAAAGAAGCATAGAAGAGTTGTACCCATGACGTCACAACGTGGACGTGGAGCTCCCTAATAAAATATACAAACTTAAAAAGAACAGTACAAGGCGGGAACACGATTCCTAACCGCGTAGTGGGGCACACGATCACTTTTTTCTGTTTTTCCAGAAAATATAAATGAAGAAATTATGAAAAATCAAAGCCCAAAAGAATTATCCAAAAAAAAGGAAAATAGGTTGTGCTTATAAACCTTCAATTTCGATCATCATCTCCACAAATCACAATTTGCCCTTAACTTCTAAATAAAGGTAAATCCACCATTGGCTCGGAGATTGTTTTATTGTTTATTTTCATTTTCCAATATAAAGGGAAAATTGGAAAATGGAAGAATCAGAAACAATGATGAGGTTTGGATTCTGATCTGTTGCAAAAGTGGAGCTTCGGATTCGTTTTGATCCATAACGGTTTTCCTTTGGAAAACCCCCAGGTTTGTGATTTTGTCAAAATTTTGCGGATTTTTGTAGGGTTTAATTGTTATTGTAGATTTCGTGGTGAATTTCATCATCATTGTTCTGGTGGTCACATCATGTGATTTTGGTATAATGTAGGCTTTGGTTGAGTTGTAGATAAAATGCAAAGAATTATGTTGTTTTTTTCCCCCTTAAATCCTGTATAGGATACCCATTCGACTTACAGTTGCCAATGTCTAAGTTTAATTGGTAATTTGTCAATCTTGGAATGTTGATCCTAACTGGCAGTTGAGATCTGCTTGCATTTCAAAATTATTATAGTTTATTTCAAGACGCATGGCGTCATGGGACCTGCTTGTATATGGTGGAAAATGAAATGAGAATTTAGGACGCAAAGCCGTTAAAACTATAAGAAAGGAAAAATGACTAGTTCAGTTGATGAGTTCTGGAAAAGTCTGCAATGCAGTTTATTTAGCTAAACGAAGTGGGCGCACTTGTTGCGGTTTGTATCTGCCATTTGAGTAGTCTTTTTGCATTTGAAACTAATATGGAATTTGATTTGTTAGGTTACATGATAAATGAATATTTTTTCTGGGAACTGCAATGTAATGGATGAATCTTATTCTTTTTCCTACCTTTTGTTTTTTGTGACTCTTCTAGAGATTACAGGCAGACTTGTGGTAGAACTTTACCCGTCCATCCTTTTGATTTTATCCTAATATTGCCTTGTCATACAAGGCAATGCTGGAATTGTATTTGATTTTTGTCCTTGTGGTAGTGATTCATAAGATGGTTCATATTTCAATTTATGTTCCTTTTTTTTCTTAGTCACTCAATTTAGGTTTTCGCAGAAGATTTGGTTTACAGCCCAGAAAATATTTAGATATCAAGCATGCACTTTTTCCTTTAATTGGTGACATTTTAAAGTTTTTTGACTTCGCACTTATGCTTATCATTGTTATTTTGTTTAATAGAGTAATACTGAATGAAAGGTAAGTTTATGAGAGCAGACTTAATATGATGGAGATATACTCTGACCGTCTGATGCTTGGTATACCAAATATTGGACAAAGTACTCAGAAAAAGTCTTGGTTGGATTTATCAATATACTGCTGAAGTAAATGAAAGCTTCAGAAACACTGGATATGATTAATGAAGTTTTTGAAGCTTCATTTCTTTTGCTATTTATGTTTGAAGTATCTACTAGGGGATTCAGGCTCAAACAACCCACTGATTTTATATAACTAAGCAATATTGTACGAACACAATATCTCCTACATTGCAATCCAGGTTCACAACTTCCAGCACATATTTCTTCTGATTGTTGGTTGAGGACTTCTCGTTATACATGTCATGAAGTTGTATTGGGTATACATAGTTGCGTACATTTGTTAGATGTGCTAGTTTCTTTAAGTAAGAAAATGGATGGAGGCGTATTAAAAATAAATTTTCTTCCACGGAAATTCTCCAGAGCCATTACCATTGTGAACTTACAATGTTGTCTGCTCATGCATTGGAATTACTTTTCATGTGGTTTAGATCTAACTATTTCTTCATTTGATTTTATCTAGTGTTACAGATTAACCATTTAAGACCAATATCTGGACTAACCAGGTTCAGTTCCTGTAGTATGGTGGAGACTTGGAGTTGACTTTCCCAGTCAATATCTAATTTCCCCTTGTCCATAAATGAGTATCCCTTATTTCCCTAAACATTTCATAACACAGGCTCTCATTTGGAAAATAATTGCCTGCTCGTTAGAAGTAGCTTTCATTAAGTGTTTTGATATATCCTAAAGATAATTTGCTCTAGTTCGTACGATGATAAAACAAATGAATTATATCGTTACCCATCTTAAGTCTAATATGAAATTGCATCCTAATTCAAACAAGGACACTCAAATATTCTCGGAGATCTAGATTATTATCCATTTTACGGTCAAATTGATGTTTCATGACTTCCAATTTGATTATGTGCAGTCTGACAATTGTTTTGCACTTAAATTTTCTCAGTGCCGTGTCCATTGTTGGACTTTGCAAGCACTTATCAAATTTATCATGGATCCACAGTCAGAAGTACATGTGAGTGAGAATAGGGAGCTGGATGGCTTAAGTGAAGTTCGTAATGGGAATGTTTCTGGAAGAATAGAAGCTTTTAATGGTCTTGCTGAAGGTAGATAGCTGTGTATTATGATACCTTTTAAGTAAATGTTCTAGATTGTTTTTCTTTTTAACAAGTTTTACTAGTCTACCTGCTCTTTTTACCTCTGGAAATCCAAGGTAGCTGATTTCATGATGGGAGTGTTAAACTTAAAATCTGCTGAAGGTGGCATAAGAAACTATATTTTGTCCCGTGCAGACAAATTTAGTTATAGCAGCATTAACTATTTCCTGCTAGCCAATTTTCAGGAATCCTAGAGTTTCACTCTCTGAAATTAATTAAATCACCTGGTAATGCCATCTCATTACTTGATGAACAGATGTTAATTGATTATTCATCAAGTCGCTGTTGGGTGAGAAATTTCATCAAAATTGTCTTTTATTGTTTGTTTGCTCCTGCTTGCCTTTAGGGTAGACTTATTAAATAGATATTCATTAAGGAAGTTGAAATGTACAAGATGTATTGTATACCAACATCAAAGTTCGTGCTTGGCTCATTCAGTATGCTAGGTTCTCTGAGTCTATATGTGATGACACCTTTAGCTATTTTCTGACTGTTTGCATGATTTCATCATGTAGGGTATAACTTCTCTGGTGTCCTTAAATCAAAGCGTGTACATTATGCAGATATCCCTGCTTTTAAGATTTCGGAATTGACGAAATTGGGTAACTTAGAGGTAACTATACACATTACAGCAGCAAAAGAAAAAGAACAGAAATCACTTTAGTTGATCATTTTCTTATACCTGACATGTTCTTATGCTTTAAGCTGCTCAATTTATGTAGAGCGCCTCTTCGCACTCTCTTTTCAGTACTGTGAATAGGATTTTGGATGAATGCATTGAGAAATCAAATCAAGACATTCCTCAGGTATCCAACATATATTATAGATGTATCGCTGTGCAGTTGCTGGTAGAAGACAATCTTTTTTCTCCTCTGCTGCTTAATTTGAACGGCCTATTGATTTTTTTACCTTTGTTATTTTGCTCTTCTTAGCGTGTTGCATCTGTGCTGAAATTAGTTGTGCAAGAAATTGAGCAGCGGGTTACAAAACAAGCTGACAATATGAGGAAGGTAACACATTATCAGCAGTTCAATACATTTTCCTTCCTACCGATGTGGCGTTCTGAGTCCGCCTTATGGTATTACTGCAGCAAAGCAATATGTACAAGTCTCGTGAGGACAGGTATCATACAAAGATTAGAGCGTTAGAAACCCTTGCTACTGGGACTACTGAAGAAAATGAGGTATCATAATGGTGGTTGTAAGTATGGACTATGGATGTGGGTTCTTCTCTAATCTGCTCTTTCTTAATCACATTAAATTAATATGTGCAGGTTGTCATGAACCAGCTTCAGCAGATGAAGGTGAATGTCTTTATGAAGGACATAAGTAATTTGGGATCAGTTATGAAATTTGGTGTTGTGATGGCTATAAAGTAGCAAGCCAGGAAGCTGAACCTAAAGATATTTATATCTACTTGCTAGCACACATGTCTTCCCTTTTTTCTGTATTTTCCAAAATGGTCCCCTCACTATCATCAAGGTTCATCACCCTTGTTTTTCGTGCTCTATTTGCATTCTTGCCTTCTCTGCAAGTATTGGCTTTTTCCAGAAACAATAATCTGTCAACCATTTAACAGTTATTGAAATGCTAGATTTTTATCCAAGATGCATTATTGCAAATGATGTAGTTTAGAAGCTAATGCTTATTTTCTAGAATCAAAATTTTTTTGTACTTCATTTTGATTGCATTGTATCTTAGTGTTTTTTTTTTTTTTTTTTTTTGTAATCATAGTACAGTAACTTTGTTTGACTTAATCTGTCAATAGCAGCAGGGTTTATCGTTGTACTTATATAATATCTCAACGAGGAAACAGTGTTCCTCTCACTCGGATGCCATGATATCAAGATTGGATGGATTGAATTATATACTATTGCATTTGCCTTCATTAATATAACTGCTGTTCATAATTCAAACAATGACATTTGCTGGTACATTTACTGTCTTGAAATTTTTTTCTGTTATTTTATCTAGTCTTTCAATGTTTATGTGCCTGTAACAGATTCAGAAGACTAAAATTGAGGAAAAAAAGAAGCTTGAGGAGCAGGATTTAATTAAACTGAGGAAAGAAAAGGACATCTGTGAGAGTAAGATTTTATCGCTAAATGAAGAACTCAATTTAGCCAAAAAATCCTATGAAGAGAATCTCTTTCATTTGGAAGCCAAGGCTGAGGAAAGTAAAGATAAGCTACAGAAAAAAATACGGGAACTTGAGTCCCTTCTGACTGATTCAAGAAAGAAAATAAAAGAGCTTGAAGACTTTTCAGAATCAAAGTTTTTACAATGGAAAAGGAAAGAACGGGAATACAAGCACTTCATAGATTCTCAATTTGGGTCCCTACAGGTGTGCAACAAATTGTATGTTTTACATCTAACTTTATGCCCCATTTATTGATACCTTATGTTATGAAATTGATCAGGAACTGAGGTTGGCATCTGAGTCCATCAAGCAAGACGTCTCAAAGATCAACAATACATTTGCTGAAGAATTTTATCATTTTGGTTGGAATATGTTGGAAATTTCTTTGTGTATAAACATCTGCCAATAACTTGCATGTCATTATTTCTTAGCTCTATTATATTGGTAATGGGCAGGTTTAAATCTCCAAGGCTTGATAGATGCTGCTCAAAATTATCACAGCGTGCTTGAAGAAAATCGAAAATTGTATAATGAGGTTCAAGATTTGAAAGGTTAGTAAATTGAGGTTACAAAATATTTAGCTGCAATAAATATTTGGTCATTTATCTTGGTGCATTTTGCTAGGAAACATAAGAGTTTATTGTCGTGTAAGGCCATTCCTCTCGGGACAAAATGGAAGACAAACGACCATACAGTATATCGGCGATAATGGAGAATTGGTTGTTATAAACCCCTCAAAATCAGGAAAAGACAGTCACCGTCTATTCAAATTCAACAAGCTCTTTGGTCCTGCAGCCACGCAAGGTTCTAATTGACTGAATTTTAATAACAAATGTTTAGTTTGATGTCTTATCATTGGTCTGTGCTGACTCTGTGTGTGTCTCTCTCTCTCTATATATATGTGTCCTTGTTCTTTTGTTTGTTTATCCTGAATCCTTCTTGTTCCCAGAGGACGTATTTCGAGATACTCAACCATTAATCAGGTCTGTCCTTGATGGGTATAATGTTTGCATATTTGCGTATGGTCAAACTGGCTCAGGGAAAACTTACACTATGGTGAGATCATGGTTTATAATTGGTAAAAGAAGTTCTATCAGCCTTTTAGGTTCTTTATGCTCATGAAAATGTTTGCAGAGTGGACCCAATGCATCATCAGTTGCAGATTGGGGGGTCAACTATAGAGCTCTGAATGATCTCTTCAATATCTCTCAGAAACGACATAGCTCCATTGCATATGAAATTGGGGTCCAAATGGTTGAAATATATAATGAACAAGTACGAGACTTACTCTGCTCTGACAGTTCTCAGAAGAGATATCCTTCAAAGTTGCTCTGCTGATCTCATTTTTAACAAAACATGCATTTTTCTTTTTTAAAATATTCAGCAATAACGTTCTTATCTATAGAGTTGGTTTACTCCTTGTACATGCCAAGATTCTGGCCAATATACTTGCTTTACTTGCGTTTTCTTACTGGATGCATCCCATTGTTTCCTTTAACTTGCACACACTTGGGATATGGAATACTTCCCAACCAAATGGATTAGCTGTGCCTGATGCTAGCTTGCATACTGTTAAATCAACTGCTGATGTATTGGAGCTTATGAAAGTTGGCTTAACAAATCGAGCTGTGGGTGCTACTGCTTTGAATGAAAGAAGCAGCCGGTCTCACAGGTTCACTAATATTCTTTCAGTTTCCTGCTCTTATCATTGTTCTGAAAGAGTCTAATTTTGGTTTCCCGTTGTACGAGAAGTATCCTCACTGTTCATGTCCGTGGGACGGAATTGGAGACCAATGCCATTTTGCGTGGTTGTCTGCATTTGGTTGATCTGGCTGGCAGTGAAAGGGTTGACCGCTCTGAAGCAACAGGTGACAGATTGCGTGAAGCACAACACATAAACAAATCCCTATCAGCTTTGGGAGATGTGATCTTTGCGCTGGCACAAAAAAACTCTCATGTGCCATACAGAAATAGCAAATTAACTCAAGTTCTTCAAAGCTCTTTAGGTATCAGACCACGCTTGAGAAGGCAATAATTATACAGCAGTGATGTTATTCATGATTCTTGCTTTTCTTTTGTCTGTTCTCTTAAATGGAATTGTTAAATGCTATCCTATGTTGCACTGCCATTCTGACATGCATCCTTGTCCCCTTGTCCTGGATTTTGTTGCAGGTGGCCAAGCAAAGACTCTTATGTTTGTACAACTCAATCCTGATGTAGAGTCCTATTCGGAGACTATAAGTACCCTAAAATTTGCTGAGAGGGTTTCTGGAGTTGAGTTGGGTGCTGCACAAAGTAATAAGGAGGGTAGGGGTGTCAGAGAACTCATGGAACAGGTTATGGTTGTTGTTTTTTTTTTTTTTTTGGTTTAATCTGAAACATCTGAATCTTATCAAATTCTCAATTCCGTGTTCAATTTTTCTGACGCTAGAGTTTGCTACATGAATGTTGCCATACCTTTTCATTTCCCACTGAATTCGGACACACTAATCTGCTCTCTTGGATTGCTTAATTCAGATTTTTGCTGTTTATGTGGAACTAATTTTGAAGACTTTAATTCTTTCAGTTTTGGATGTCCTCAATGTCTTATGGGATTACCCATGCAAGAGGAAGAACATTCTCTCTCCCATCGCTCCATAGATACACTTTAATGCTTTTTTACCTTTCTTATGAATTAAAAATCACTCAGCGAATGCAGTTGTTGAGTGCTATAATATAATCAACTACCTGCAGGTCTTAAAGGATGCTTTTGGACTTTCTAGCCATTTGTTTATCCTCTAGTATCATAATAAATTAAAATTTATGTCTAGTTAAACTTTTATAATCTCGCAGGTTGCTTCTTTAAAGGATGCTGTTGCTAAGAAGGATGAAGAAATAGAGCAGTTAAGGTTACACAAACCTAATGCAAACGACGAAAGACAGGGTGTGATTTCGCCATGGTATGGGTCTTCCTCTTCACGGCGACAATCTCTAGGAGGGGTGCGGCCAAACCAAAGACTTTCCGGAAGGAAAAGCACTTCTGAGAAAGCTGCTTCTGATTTGGAAAATAGCTCTGAGTACAGTGACAAGCATTCTGAGGCTGGTTCACAGCAATCAATGGATGAATTTAAGCATCACAAAGAGTTCTTTCTACAGTCGAGACGTGCTGTTGTTGGTGGTGCTGAAAATTTTTCGGAAGACATTGGATTAAAATTTGATTTAGCAGATGGAGCTAAAAATATTAACGATGATGTAGAGCTTTTTGGTTTTGGAGATGAAGATTCTGAAGAGAGACTTAGTGATATATCTGACGGAGTTCTTTCTAGGGAAACGGAAACCGACGGTTCAATCAACAGTATTATAGAGTACACCCTTTTCCCTGAGACACCAAAGCCAACTGTAGAGATCACTGAAAAGTAAGCATTTCTTGCATCCTTTCTTTGTCTAATGCTGCCTCAGAAATTCATATCACCAATACGGGCTCCTGAACTATATTGAATCGTTTATTATACACACCTGAACTTCTCCATCTTTTTTTCTCGTTGACTGCAGACTCGACGTGCCAGTTCAACTTCCAAGACCACCAATGAAGCGGGGTCAATCAGGAACTTCCAGGTTGTCTCTGAGCAAAAGCTCCTCCAAAATTCCAAGTATGGACACTCTTTTCATGTCCTCTCCCCATACTTTCATATGCGCACTGATTTCTTTTATTTTTCTCATGTATAGTCTGGCATTTCTCCATCAACGACGACTTTTTCACCAACATTTTACAAAATCTCTACTCTTTTTTTCTTTTAAGTCCCTTCAGGTTCTAGAAAATCCACAGCCAACAGTTCTTCTGCACTTAAACCTCCCAAAAGGTGGCAGTAATTCGCAAGATCGTCAAAAAGAAACAAAAGACAACTCTGCTCACACTTCCGGTTTCTATATCAGAACAGCTGTGCTACCTCATGTTGGTTCATAAGGTGGTAGAATTGTTGTACATGTAGAAACCTTGTTTTGTATGATATTTAGCTTAGGTAGTAGTGATATCTTGAACTGGCATCGGCATTAGACATCTTGTGGATGTAAATTGAAGACTGCAGATGTTGCTCTGAATGATGCTGCTCTCTTATGAAGCCAGAAAAATGAATTCAACCAGCAACATCTCAGTTGCACAAGCTGGCGCTTTTTTTTTCTTCAACCAAAAAAAAGTTGAGAAATTTCACAGGGTTAGCAACAAAGTGGTCAATGCTTATAGATCTTAAAATTCTGTATCACTCTCCCACTTCTTGTACACAGAAGTTGAAATACCAATACCTCGCTCTTTTGTTTCGTATGAGGAATGTTTTCCTCTCTTCTGTTTCTTTTCTTTTTCTTTTTTGATGATTTCTTTTGAGTATTTGCTAACCAATATATGATGTTTGTCTGGTTAAATCTATTTTAAAAACTTTTTGTATAATTTTATATTTGATAAAAGAAAAGTGGAGCTTATGGGATTAATTGAATTTTATTTAGAAAGTAAGTTATTAAAGTATTTGGATGAAGTAAAATTATGAAAATTATAAAAGTTATATTAATTTTTGTAATTAATATGATAAAATTAAAAGAATTTGCTATGATCTCAAATTTAATATATAGATAAATTTGAATTTTTTTTATAACACTACAATTTTGTAAAATCAATTTTTTTTTAATTTTTTTAAGTTATAATTAATTATTTAAAGTTGGGTCAAACTTATCAACAAACACTTTTGACTAGAGCTATAAATGATTTGAGTCGAGCTCAAATAACTTAATATTTTTAAGTATATTTTATTAATTTTGCACTAAGCGAATCGAACTCGAGCCAAACATGAAAGTTGTATCGAATAAATATTTTGCTTAAAGTTGGTTTGTTAAATTAAAAAATTGAGTTTAAACGAGCTTTTATCGATTAATTTCAATCGAGTATGGAATAATTTGATTTATTTTCTAATTGAACTTTTGAAGTAGTTATATATTACAAAAATTAGTACCGATAAGCAAAGAGCGATCGTGTCTGGGTGGTGTAGTTGGTTATCACGCTAGTCTCACACACTAGAGGTCCCCGGTTCGAACCCGGGCTCAGACATTTTTTTCTCTACATTCTTTTTTAAGCTTGTAGTTGCAGATGCAAAAATTACCCTAAACCACCACCATCAACTCGCCTTCCTCCGGCAGTTCAAACGCACCCCTCATCGCCTCTCCGGCAATTTCTCACAAAAAGGTGGTTCGCGCGTTGTAGCTATTTGGACTCCATTGTTTTCTCTCCGTTCAAAGACCGACCAGTATCATTGTGATAGCCTCCTCACAACACCCCTTCTCCATTTTGTTTCCTTCATTGTTGCACCAATCGAAATGGCCTCACCAATCCCTGACTCATCGCCTCCAATTTTTTTATTTTTTAGTTAATTAATCATTAAATATATATTTTGATTAATCATAAATAACTTTAGATAATTATAATAATTATAGATATTTAATTAATAATTTGTCTGATATATATTCGAATTTTTTCTTTTAAATATATATAACACTAATTTAAATATAAATATCATTTGTAAAAATTAATATAAACTAATAAAATATTTAACATAATAATAATTTGAAATTAATTTATAAATTATAGTTTATTATAATTATTTAAGGTTTATATTCATGTACATATCTAAATTTATTTTTTTTTATTTTTTTGGTATTTTATATTTAATATAAATATATTTTTAAAAATTTTGAAATAAAAAATAATGTATCTAAATATGTATGAGAGAATATATTTTTATCCTTTTGGTATTTCAAAAAAAATTGAAAGAAAAAATAATAAAGTATAATTCTCGTACTGTAATAAATTTAAATATAGTTTATTTAATATAAGTCAAAAATGCCTTAATATCTTATATACTCATATAAGTGGTATTTTATTCCAAAATGGACTAAAAGATTGACCCAAACAACAACCAGGCACACCACCCTGTGCGTCCGCACCACTTTCCGTCAATTTATAACAGAATGAATTTTTTTTTGCTGGGATTTTGAAAACAGGAAGAGTTTTGCCTATTTTCAAAACACAAGGATATTTTTTGCTAATGTAACAAAACACGGATACAACGAAATTTGGCCTAAAGAAAAAAAGTCCAATTTTCTGCACATACTTACAAGCAAAGAATTAATGCAATTTGCTTAGGAGGATTACTACACTCTCTTTGGTTTTGATCTAAATTAGATGTGCTCTACATGGCCGAAAAAATGTTGCAAATTCAAAACCATCCACATTTCTCCTCGTCAAAACCCGCAACGGAGGCACCAGCTTTCGACTTTTCTGCACTGCAAATAATGCAGATGGCTGCAGATAATGTCGTTGAGCCACCGTCCATCATCTTCTGTTCATGCGTGAATGTCTAAGGGCTAAGTCGCGGAACCTCCAATGAGAACAATCGCTTGAAAGATTCGTAGGATGCAAAGAAAAGTGCTCCCTGAACCATATACATGACGAGTCTTGGAGTCAAGCCCCTGAGAGTTAAAGATCACAATATGGGAACGTTAGATTTATTGAAGCAAGATCTTATCATCTTATATATGATGGGAAAGATGATGCCTTAAATGAGGTTCGTGTAACAGCCATCACAAGTTGTATGCAGCAACTATATGCAATATAAGATGTGAATATTTTTATTGATGAGAACGGTACTTCAACAGATAATTCCCCAAATAGTGCTGTTGTATTGATGCAAAGTTAAAATTTGTTCGTACAAATTGTGACTTTGCTCACCTGTAAAGACCTTTCAAACCCTCATGCTTCTCTATTTCTTTAAGTGTATTGAATACACCATTATAGGTCATCGTAGATCCAGGAATCTGTATTGACAATTTCGGTAGATCTTTACAATGTGAACTCTAATAAATGGTCTATAAACAAAACTGAAAGACTAAGAATACGAAGTATTGAGAGAGCATCCCAAATGCTGCATCTGACTGAAGCACATTCCACATTCCTCTACAAAAAAATTGCAAAGAAATGCCCTTAATGAAAAGAGAAAAGGAGAAGGAACCTGAGTTTGCAATCTTGTCTTGACAACATCAAATGGGGTGGTAAACAATGAGGCCATAGATCCAGCCAATCCTCCACATACTAACTGCACAAAATAGGAAGCATGATGAGAGGACTGCAGGAAGAAAGAAAGGGTTCAGAAATGTAGAAAACTAACCGTCACTGATGTATTAGCTTGAGCATTCGATTGGATTGATGACGACATAATTGGCTTCAGGCTTTCATAAGTGTAAAACTGCACATGAGACAATTAATATCAAACATAAAAAGACAACTGACAGTGGTAGACAACAATATGTAGGATATGCTTAACATGTCAAAATAAATAACCAGAAATACTCTGAGAAAATGGCACAAAAATCCAACTAGGAACTGTAATTCTATCAAGTGAAGAGGGGTATGTTATCCCTTTGACTAAGTAATTAGAATCAAATAAATAATGAATAAGCACCAGAGGAGAAGATGCAATCCCATGAAACAATGCAGTTGTCTCCAACCATACCTTGATGACAGAATGAGGAACATTTCTGCAGAGGACAGCACCCCATCCAGCGTACAGTGAAAGGAAGCCGCCTTTTTGAACA
>NC_026150.1:8328366-8372579 GCF_000512975.1 Sesamum indicum
CATATCCATTTGAAAATGCATAACATCAATTCCAAAGAGCTGCATCCACTCATTTGAAAAGTTTGATTGTAATGTTCAAACAAACTTTAAATTTCAAAGACGGATAGATACATATTGTAAACCATTAAGTATTTGAGTGCCTATCTCTATCCCAACCAAGACAACTCATTTAATTTGATTATGCACTTGTCAATGTCTTTGCTTTTCAAATCTAATAAATAACATCAATTCCTTGGTACTAAATAGGAATATCGACAATATGTGCAGAAGTCTTAATGGTATACCAGCAGTTCCGATAGTGCGAGCCAACTTGCATCTGCTGTTTTATACGCTCGCTTGGAGTAAAAATAAATGACGTAGCAATGCTTGCACAACCCCCAGCAGTGCAGTGGGCCAAAGAGTGATATTCCTGCAGAGGGAAAGGCATAATTTCAATAAAATTAGTACGCTGCTTGTCATAAAACGTATTAATTAGACAGAAAATAGTATAGACGACTAATTCCTGCGTCAGTTTTGTTCCTCCGCAGCAACAAAGTTACATTACCCTGGGAAGAAGTGGAATCAAACTTTTTTTGACTGATTCATATGTGAAAGTGTATACAGCAGATATTGGTGCCGAACTCAAAATATTGCTGGAAATGCCGCGATAAAGCCCCGACATGCCTGAAAATAAGCTCCAAATTAGTTTCGTAGCACTTTACAAATAAATTGACAAATTAAATATCTAGTTCCCTGACTTAGTGAAATATTAATTTCCTTAAAGTTGCCAAAATTCTTGCTGACAATATACCTCTCTCAGCAATAATAGATTTGCCTATGCTGTGGAGGGGTTTCTGATCAGCACGGCAGGATTGAATAACTGTCTTAACTGTATCCATTGGATGAAGACAAAGGCTGACAAATATCCCGGCCATTGCTCCTGCAACGGCATGCTCATGCTTTGCAAGTCTATATACAGGTTTTTCCTTTCCTGACAAGCTAATTTCAACTTCAGAGGGGTCTGCTAGGACAAATGTCATCCCCTGATCGTGATGCTCATGCAGGCCATTACTACTGGCCTCTATGCTATTTTCAAGATCATTAGTACTTGATGCAATATTGGTGTCTTGGGAATCTGCATCACATCTTGAAGTGAAGATCTTACAATCAGTCTCTTCAATATATTGGCCATGCACAACATCATTTTCTGAGCATGTCATAGTAGCCATCTTCAAGTCTAAGTTGGCCGCTTCATGAAATGAATCTAAAGGTTGTGCAGTTTCAGGGTTAGAAGTAGAAATTCCTGAAGTTAAATTACTAGATTTACTTGTTGCATCAGCAGGCACACAGCCAGCACCTGAATTTGTCGAACAATCACAGGTAAAATAGTTACTTGTCCATTTGCCCTCAATCTTAATAGAGTTTACCTGATTCTTTTGCTTGGCAAAAGCAAGTTCACTCATCCATCCATATGCTCTTCTAAAATTAGGTGCTATTCCTGTACTCCAAAGACAATTCTCTATGGAGTACGCGCCAATCCTTGTGGACTTCGTGAGGACTGTCCTCTGGAAAGGAAAATTTTCATAACAAGGTGGAGGCCAAGATGTTTTCCAGTTCACTATCAAATTCTCTACATTTTCTTGCACTTTCCCGGAGTTTGCTTTGCTATTCATATAGCCTGGGCAAGGATGATCATAAGCCAAATTTGATGCAGGGAAAGTTCCTTCATCAGTAGAATAGTGAAGTACGCCTCCCTCCTGGATGACCTTGGTTTCCCTGGTGGAATTTGTTTTAGGCAGAAGAACAGAAAGAGGCTTTTTGGCACGACTCCATGCATCGCCTACTGCAGATATTAGGTCGGCTGTGCTTAACATCTCAGAAGATTGGGGATCAGAATGTCTACAGGAACACTTATCATTTTCTGAGGGAGCTATATCTGTATATTCAAAATCGGCAAGCTCAAACAGTGGGCCCTTAAATGGATCGTTCTTATGTTTGACAGAGATTTTCTCATTTCTTGGGCATACACTATCCCCAGCCATCTTTTATATTCGTGAAGAAGGCAGATGGATAGAGTTGCAACTGCACTATCAACAATTAGGTTGAATTAGTAAATGTATAAATAAGGCTACTAAGTCATAAAATCATTTTATGGAGTGCATGAATGAATCTGACAAAACTTCTCATGTTATTAACTCAGTTACTAAATTGTGAGGCAGCTTAACGGAAGATATTCCAGATAGAAGAAAATGCAGAAGGATTATGTGGCCGAGAATATGTCTCTTTGAAGAAAACCTTAGTTTGAGAGAATCGTGCTATCCAAAATGCAGGAAACTACTGATCAAACAATATGAGCCTTAACAATTAACAAACTCACCCAAGCCTAAAGAAAATCCCTAGCTTGAGTTATATACGCATCCAGCGCAAGTCAAACATGCTAATGCTGGATTAAACACGAGCAAGCTGAAAAAACTTCATCCTTTTACACATTCCATGATGAATTTGAGTTAAACCATCCAAGTTGAGATGTTTTGAAATGCTTAAATTTGACAATCTTGTTTCCTTATAACTCTTAACATACGTCCTATTTAAATGGAATAATCCCTATCTGAAGACAAATTGGATCGTTGAGGACTTACATTGTCAAAGTTGGATGAAACTTGAACCAAATAAACTGGAAAACCATCCACATAAAACTCCATACTATCATAGACAATATGAGTTACATGTACATTAATGCGGATGAGCTCCACCAAGTTAAATTTAACAGTCTAGTTCCTTCTTTGGTGAGTCTATAACAAAACCATATACTAATATAGAAGGAAAGAAACGTGCAAATAAACATACTCGTACCAGTCAACGCTTCTCTCTATTATCCAACCAAGATCCAATTATGCTTTCTCCAATGGAAACAACCAATTGATAAACAACTCATAATCCCTGATATAAAGCATAACATCCATTAAAAGACTCTAAGATTCTCACTTAAACAATTAAAACTAAAAAATTCAAGTAAAATGCGATACCTATAATGCAACAGGGGAAGTACACAAACAGACAAAGACACCCTCTGAGCTCAACGCCGAACAAGAAAGGAAGGGTTTCAAAAGAACCCATTTGAATTTTGAACCGAGAGAAAGAAAACATTCATCAAAGACTGTGGCTTTTCTCCTTTCTTTGGCATTGAACAGCACAAGAATCAACAACCCACAAAAAGTAGATGCATATATGAATAAAGAGAGGAACGTTTTACAAGTTTACAACTGAAATCTTGAGATATATGAATTAAGAGACGAATGTTTACAACTGAAAACTTGACAAGACTGAAATTTTTCGAGTTTTCTTTTCTGGAAGTAGGGGTTTTAGAGGTGGGGTTTATGCAAAAACATCCGTGGGATGAAAATAAATTGGATTTGGGATGAAATTGAAGGGTCATGGTCGGGCAAAAGCACTACTCTTTCCTACTTTTGGTCAATTTCAATTCTTTTCTTCTATTTCCCTAAAGCCCATAATTTTTTCAGTAGGTGTCATTGGATGTTCACGGTCAAATACCATAAAATTACTCACAGAACATCAAGTCGTTGTAGTATAGTGGTGAGTATTCCCGCCTGTCACGCGGGCGACCCGGGTTCGATCCCCGGCAACGGCGTCAGCTATTTTTGTTCTTTAAAACATGTTTCAGTTCTTTGTTCTTTCTTTTTGTCAATTAACATGTTTCAGTTCTTTTAAGTTTTAACTACTGAAGTTGCTTTCTCTCTTTGACTTCTTGTCTGCTTTTTGGCTCAGTTCTTTATAAAATTTAGGTTAACTACACTTAAATTTCTTTTAAAAATATAAAATTATATTTTCCTCCATTTCAAAAATTATAATTACACCCCTTCCAAAAATTTACTATTTACACTTTACCACCTCTCGTAGGCTGGCATTAGCAAAAATTTACGTAATGTTTTTACTAAAGTTAGCATTTTTCTTTCAAATCTAACAAAAGGGAGTCAGGTGTAAATAGAAAATTCTCGGAGGGAGTGTAAGTGTAATTCAAAATTTTTTTAAGAAAGTGTAATTTCATATTTTCAAAAGGAGTCTAAATGCAGTTAATTCTAAAATTTCAGTTAGCTTATGGTTGTAATCCTTTCTTTTTAATCATCAAGTGTTTGTATTTGTCAAATCTTAGACATTGCAAATTGCCTCAGCAAGTCCTTTGTTCTTGTTCTTGTTTGTTCTTTCAGTAGGACTTGGATTCTGCATGAGAAGTTGTTCATCAAAATGTTGAAGAGATATGAGATGGAAAAAGGTAAAAACAGATGGGTCGTTTTCATTTATTGCATAGGTACAATGAGAAAAGTGAAAATGTCATTACACTGAACCTCCCACTTCTCAGGAAAAACTTCCCTTCATCACTTATAGCAACCTCATAAATTACAAAAAGAATGAAATATCTGAAAGGACCGCTACTTCTCTCGAAACGGGCCGCTATTCCCTCCCTAGTCCCTATCTTTCTAAGAATATGAACAGTGTGGTGTCTAGTTTCATTTTTTTGGCTGTATAAGAACTGAATTTTGCCGGAAAAACTGTTTTTCTGCCTCCGAATGTGGTCACACTGGATTGAGAAATATAGCGCAGACAATCAGCTGATCTCTGCATCCATCTGACCTCAAGTTTTTATCACGATCATGTTGGATTTATCAATGGTGCATCAATCATGTTCACTGGAAGATGAAGCTACCTGGAGCGTGCCTTTGAACGATTTAGCTTACTGTGATCAACATGGGCTGAATCTCCATCGCCCTAAGCGATCAGTTATTGGTCCTGTGTCTTTGCTCAGCTCATTTCAGAAGGCTATACTCGAGCAATTGGAGAGAACGGTGGATTGATTACGAAAGATGGCAAGACTTCCTCCATCTTCTTGTTAACTGTAGATTTCTCTTCCTCTGCTATGGCATCTATCAAGTTTTTAATTTCCTCTTCGGCAAATACCCTCAATGAGTCACTTTGCAGCATTTGTTTGCTTCTCGCCTGCCCAACAGCAGTGGAGGCTTCTGCAGCATGCAAAATAGCAACACATATGGAGAATGCTTGCAATGAAGATAACTGTGCATGGAAGTCAACTTCATATTTTCCGTCCTCGACTTTCCGCATTGTGAATGCAGGTATATTATCTTTTCTTCCCTGTAAGAAATTAGGCAATGCAGAATTGTCAGACACCTAGTGCGTTACTTTGTACTACTTGGTATGCATGGATGGTATAGAACTTATTTCTACTAAAACCTATTGCAAAGGCAAATTGATCTGACATCAGATGGGGAGAATTACCTGAACAAAGAGTTCTGCAGGGTGCTGATTGTCCATAAACGGAAGGCCCTCGGCAATATTAAAATTTGGATTTTCAAAAACATCAAGGGAGCATGACATGTCCCAACCGCCACAGTCACATCCTCCGCCTATCCTCCACCTATCAAGTAATGGTGAAGGTCCACGACTTTCAGGACTTGGCAAACTGTGGTTTCCAGCAGGGATCACAACGTGCATCTTGCCAGGACTTTTCGTGTCAGAAATCACCTCATTTTCCTGCTCAATCTGACAAAGTTCGAGCAAATTAGGAAGCAGCCTATCCATCTTCCTGTCCTCACTCCTGAGTTTCAGACTCTCCCTTTTCTGAAACGGGACTTGCATAATGATTGCTGCAATTTCTAGGTCTGGATGCAATTCTGATGCTACCAGAGGCTGTGTTTCAAAGTGACCACTGTCACGCAAATGCTTAAGTTGACCTTTATTCTTTATCCTGCCTGGTGCTTCGTTCTGCTCACAATTAGACAAAATCTCTTCAGAAACCAGGGGTACTTTACTGACATCAGGGGAACAGCTGGAATTATCTTGAGAAGAAATACTTTTTCTTGAATGGGCAATATCATACAACACAAACTCAGTCACCATAGAATCATCAAAATCTCCAGCACCTTTCAGTTCTGTACATAGATAACAAGAAACTAGCATCTGCCCAACCATAGTGGACTCTTTGTTGTCTTTAAATCCCCATCCACTAGCATTACTCTTTCTTTTATGATGAAATGAGTGGAAGGTGTAGACCCATGTTAGAGCATTATCAACCTTCCATGTCTTCGCAACATAAACATCTTCCGGCGACTTCACAGAAAACTCAAAACAAGGCAGCCCCTGCTTATTTTCCAACTTTAGGAGGCCATGAAGGTGTGCAGGAGAAGACAGAGGAACCGAATTATGGTTCTCTTTCTTTTCACACTGAGAGTTGCACCCCACATGTTGCTGCTTGTCAGATAAATCATTCTGCAGGGTTCTGCAAATTGTTTCATTATGACTCATGCCCACGTGCGTGCTTACTCTTTCCGAGCCAGTTTCCTTGGCACAACTCATAGGACCTCTGTGGGATTTGGATTTAACAAACGGATCAAACATCTTTCTGACAGGAGTAAACCGGGCTTTTGGACTGCTTGGTTTGGAGCCCTCACTCTCTGATTGTGCGGGTGAATGAGGCAAAGCTAATTTCGCCGACAACGACTTGTGCAAATTGACAACCAGATCTCTTTGTTCTGAGCTGTTACTAGCCTTTATTGGAGCAAATGCAGATTTGGATGTTATCATGAGATCCTGAACAGACTGCTTATCTGAGGATTGTTTTCTGCTTTTATCCGAGCAAGCAATATTTTGTGGGCCGGTTCTTCTTGGAATAGAGTAGAGAGAATAATTTATTGAATCCCGGGAACACAAGTCGATCTGGCTTTTACAAAGAGCACTCGTACTTTGTTCAGAGAGAGACATTGTTGAGGACCTATTTCGCTCCACCACTGAGCTATCTTCATCCGAACTACATAATGAATCAATAATTCCTAATGAGGACGTACATGCACTTCCTCTTGAAAACTCAATTTTTTTCCTTCCAGCAACAGCATCAGTTCCCTTCATCCGATTCACTTCTTGAGAACTTTGATAGACCGAACCCCGCTTCAGCACTTCATTATGCTCTTCATTGCCTCTTCTGGATCGAGCATCTCTACAAGACGCACTACGGTAACGATTAAAGTTAATCTCTCTGAAGTTTCCATTGAGGTTCTGTATATCATTTCCGCATTTGGGCTTTCCGTTTGATTTTCTACTTGCAACTTTTGAACGAGGCCGAGGAGCTGGAAGGACAGTTGTAGGACTTCCATCTACAACGCAATACTTGTCAAAGTCTAATTCCATGTTTGCTCACTTTAGCGTCATCGATCAATCTTCCTGACAGACAGAATAAAATGACGAAATAGATTAGTGAAGTCTCATGGGACCCTGATTACATACTGCATTGAACCAGACAGGCAATTCAAAGATCAATCATGAAGCAAATAATCGGCCTGAATGCCAATGAGATGTTTCTGAATTTGTGAAGATGAAGAATTAGCAGAGAGGCAACATCAGAAAGAAATCAAATTTACTTGCCAATTACAGACTAAAGAGCACTAATTATTACCAAGAACTAGGAAACTCACATCAGTGTAACACTATATGCTGGCAGAATCCAGAAAGTGATAATGGAGCAACCCCAAATGTATTAGTATGCATACAAATTCATATGCAATTACTAACTATAACAGATCTAAGAAATAAGACTAAGAACAGAAAAATTGAAGTGACACAACTCAAAAATAAAACAGGCAAGTCCAATTAGCTTAATTGTTGTACCCATATCTTCAGTTTAACCAAGAAGATGATAGCTATGAAGCTATAACACCTGAAGCAAAGAATCTGACTTTCCCCACACTTCAAAGATGGATTTCAAGATCCTATACCACAATGCCAACAAGCTCTGGGACCCTACTAATAACTTTAAGACACACAAAAGATAGAACCCATTAAAGATGCAATTTTTTATGCAACCTAATACTCATAACAAGTGTCTTAACTAAGAAAAGAACATGATTAAAAGACAACATTTGTAGAGATATTTTCATTCCTAGCCAATGAAAGTACAATTTCCATGGAAAACGAACATACCCCAGTTCAGATCTCAGAGAAGAAAGCCAAAGAAAAACCCCAGAAATTGCTAGTAAAAGCAATCATTTGCTCCTTCTCTTGAGCTCAAAGGCTTGTCTGAGAGAACGGCGTCACATTCAGATAATAATCCAGGAAAGAAAACGTCAAAAGAAGCTCTTGTCAAAGAACAGTCGTGATAGTAGGAGTTGGAGATTTAGCACTGAGAATCTGTTCCTCCCAAAGAATCAAGAAAAAGTAGTGTAGATTGGTAGAATGAAGCAAAAGAAAACAATGAAGACCAGCCCACCAACAGTAAAGTTAAATAATATGCACAAAAGTGAACATGCATGCCTATTTTTTTTTTATTTTCTTGGGGGTGGGGGGAATGGGTGAAAATGAACGAATCTTACTCTCACTCACATGAGGACTGGAGAGACAAAGAGCTGCTAAGCCTGTTTTAGTGTCCACTAGAAAAGCCAGAGAGGTTCTTTGACTCATCATATGTTGCTGTTTTCCATGTTCAATGTGTGTGTGTGTGTTTTTATCTCTGACGTTACTTTTTAGGACACTGTTTTAAGTGCATTCAGGATTGGTAGCCTGATCCAAAGACAATAATATCCCCCCTATAACGCCACCTTCTGGTCTTCAGTCAGGGGTAGTTTGGGGTTTCCACCTGGGGTTGGGGTGGGGGGTGGGTAGGTCCAATAATAAAACGAGAAGCACTGCAGCAGAGATTATTATTTTATGATATTGGGAAATGCAGATTTAGATTTGATTAATTGCTTCTCTTTGCCATTTCTCACTAATCACTAATTACAATTGCCATTATTTTAATATTAGCAAAGGGAATCCCTCCCTTCATTTATGTCTTCTCCATCTCCCCACAATTTATTCCAATATTAAATGTAGGGGAGGCTGCATTTGCATTTGCATTTCCCTCCATTTATGTCACCCTTAATTACTCTTACTATTCTCTAAGTACAACACGTATTGCATATACCCTTCTATCGCTCGAAACATACAAAAAAAAAAAAAGTCCATCCCGTTAGACACTGTTAATGCTGCTGTTAGTTTTGTGATACTTAATTGGATCTTTGTGATTGTTGGGAGTGACCGTTTGTAATAAAATTGATTCATGTTTAAGGGTTGGAGTCTTTGAAAGTGCTAAATTGTTCTAGAGAAAAGGGCATTAGATGGGAAATTTAAGATGCAAGGATATTAGAATAGAGTGGAAGGGTGTGGGAATTAAAAGAAGTGGTTGGAATGGGAAACATAGAGAGAAAAGTAGAGCAAGTATTTAAACCTTTTAACTCATAGTTAGTTAAAAGCATTGATCATGACATTGACTTGTTTCAATTTAAGGTAGATTGATGTGTTTACTTTCCGCCTCTTTTTTGGGAGGCGTAAGTATTTATGTGAAGTAATAGTGTTGGGGTCCATGAAGTGAAAATTTTGATTCAAATTGAACTTTATTGAATTTGAATCAATTATACGAGTGTAATATATTTATAATATAATTAGTGTATAATTTAAAATAAAATGATTAATCATATGACAATTGTATTACGTTTAGTCTATAATTGATTTGCTTCACCCCATTTGATTTGAGTAAGAATCTTTGGGCAATAAAGCTACACATGGATGGAACCACACTGGAATCTACCTTCAAATCTAAGGATTGGTATTGTACATTATCGTTTTTTAGCAAATCAGCAGTTAGGTTTCTTTTTTTTTTCTCCCTATAAATTTTATTTTTAATTTGATAATGTTGTGTTATGGTTTTATGTGGTGAAGAGAAAGAAGAGACATGAGTTGAGAAATATGGAAGAAGGGATACTATTGTTTGGATGGGTAGTGACAAAATAATGGAAATTGAAGGCATGTGATTGGTCGGTCAATGTGTCTTCCTATTTCCCTCTGTACTTCACTTCTTTCCCAATTTTATCTCTCATCACTAATGTTTTTCTTTTCTATTCTTTAGAACAAAATGAATTTGGACTAAAAAGAATCATAACAGAAATTGGAGTTTTGGGTCCACTCTTCTACCTCATTTCACTTTCCATCTTTGTTTTGAGGCAGCTTCTATCTATATTGCTTTTATTTAGAGAACCAAAAACGACGTGTAAAGTAAAATAAGCAACAAACTCTGAGCTTAATGTCGGGTGTGGTACTTCATTTCATTTTCCATTATCTTTCAACAAACAACATATAGATGAATTTAGAAAGAATAATCAGAAGAAAGGCCCACATGATCTATCCATAGTAGCTCCAATTAAACTAGTGACTGCAAAATAGTTCCTCTTACATACTTCCACTCCCTCTCCACTTCTGATTACTTCCGGCCCCAAATCTGTGCAACTATCTTAAACTCTCACTACCAAAGTTCTAAGATTTTACCTATAATCGCCAAAACTACTGTAATGCGTCTGTCAAGTTCTAGAACTAGGCCAAAATTACACTCAACTCTAAATACGCTAGCTATTAGTTTGACCTGATGCACCGTCTTCCCTACCTTGCATACCTAAACTACCGACACAATTAGCTATCCACAGGCAACGTCATGAAATTAACCCATTTACAGAGACGACGTAAACCACAATACACACAACACTGGGTGTTGGATGCACATGTTACTTAGCCTTGGTGGTGGCAGGAGTTTCCTCGGCTCTAGTCTTGTTAAATGATCTCTGGTTCTCCAGTACCGGCACAAATGCTTCCGTTGTTTTCTTCAGGACATCATTTGCTCCTCTCTCAGCTCCACGCGGACTCACCAAATTCTTCTCAACATCTTCAAACTTGGCTGTGGCCAATGGTGCAGTGCCCACGGTCTTGCCAGAACTTGGCCCTTCTATCGTCAATGCGGCAGCATCATCTCTAGAAGCATACCAGGTATTGCCACAGGCAACACATTCCAGCTGAGAACACAACACAAAGTAACCTAGTTATAGCACATCGGATACCAGATCTATGATGAGCAAAAAGGGTCCCAGAAAAGACAGCAAGACATGCAATATGATCTGATTGTTCAGCAAAAGAAAATAACAACATCCATTGGTCAACCTGCCAGCAGAAATAAGAAGCTTGGCGACATATGATCCATTAACCAGTTACATACTTATAATCAATCTTCAACTCTCATGTTTAATAGTTTGAGAAGTGTCAATCTTCAATCATACTTACATCTCAATAATTTTAAGTGAGAGTTTGGGCCCAAATCAATCTACCAAGTCTCGAGTGCTCTGAGCTTTAGCCAATAACAATGTTACTTTCACATAAAGTAGAATAAATTGAAGCAGCCAATTTAAGAACCTGGTAGCGGTCGCCATGTCCGGTTTGAATAATATCTATCAAACCCACTTGTTTCTCCATGCATCTTTTACAACGAGCATCAGTCATCTGGCCCCATTAAATAGAACCCATAAAATAAAACAGAAAGATACCAAATTAGAAAACCAAGTAATGAAAATTTTGACAAAGAGAAGCTAGAAAAATTTAATATCCATTTTACAAGCAAAATCAAGTCTCTTCCACAAAATGATGACATAAGAACACACTGAATAACCTGCATGCGCCCCGACTCCTCTGGCTGCCTGCTTGCCAGTTCCTCTGCTGTTAACCCCTCCTGAGAGAACAGAGAAGTATAAGTAAAAAGTTTCGGCCAAAATTAGATTTAGACACCATGCAAATTCCTAGTTGGATAGTAAACGCCAGCTAAGCCAAATACAATAGCATGAGGCTCAGAATAAGTCGAGTGCATGAGAAGGCTCAATGATTTAAAAAGCTTTTTTGCTAGGTTAACACAAAGCCAGAAGGTCTGAGAAAAGATAGCACAAGTAACTTCCAGTCAACAAGTTATCATATAAACAGACTTGTGTAGAAGGATAACAATGTCAAGCCATTGTTGAATTCAACTCCTAACTTCCACATTGATATTAAAACCACAAACATATCCTGTAATTCCAAAAATAAAAACATCCAACAGATGCGAGCACAAATAAATTACAACAAGAATTACCCATAAATTAAATCAGAAAAAAATTGGCAAAAACCTGCACCTTTAATTCATTAGGTGACATATTCAGTATCTGAGCAGGATCCAACTCCTTATTCAAGAAACGGCGAGCTAATACAGCATTGCTCTGTCATAAATTAGCAAATTCAAAGAAAAAGCAGAAGTTAGATATGAACATCGAAAATAGAACAGAAGCGGCATACATAACAAATGAGATCTAGATCATTTAAAATCAAGCATTGCGAATAGAAATCCATAGTCACTGAAACAAAATTACTACAACCTCAATGTATGAGATAACCAACAATAAGTTGGGCACCTGCATGCACAAACTTATAATGCAAACCAGTAATGCTACCTTCAGATTGAATGCTAATTGCCGCATCTTTTGGTTATACTTCTGAAAATCAGCAGAAAGTGTATCATGTGCAGCATTCTCAAGAGCAGCCACTACCGGAACAGCTGCATCTGGCCAGTCAAATGATCCACCACCCTATAAAACAAACATAGAAGGGAAACATTAAGAAGTTTCCATCAATCAGATTTATAACAGAAAAATATCTCCACAAATATTCCAATTTTCTGACCAAAGATCACACACATTTTGAATCTTGTCATGAGATTCATTTCCGTGATTTTGATTCTTGTTGTCACTGTGTTCTTCCACATCATTCTGCTGACTGGGCACAGGAGCACATACGAATTGAATTGATTGAAGAAGCTTTTCCAACCACTTGTCACGTTGTGTTTCCCCTGTCAGCAGCTTAAAATTTGAAAGAATAGTGTAATATTCTGATGCAATACCACCAGCACTTCCAGGAGTTTCTGCTTTAAATGATTGAGATCTACCTACTCCTTCGTCCTCCCTAGAAACGTCCAAAGGTGACACATTCCTCCTTCTCAAAAGTCGCTTATTCTTTATTTGATCTTCATGATCAACATTAGCGTCCCCAGGCTCAAGGTCAGGAAGGTCTCCAAGCCTTGCAAGGGTCTTTTGAACAAGAAGATCAATCTCATGCTGTTTGTTGTCTTCATAGTCTTTGTCTGTTAACTTAAAGAGCCGCCTCTGTTCAGTGTCATATACTTTTTGCACAATGAAGCCAGGGTGTTGTTTGCGATGTGGAATCTGCTTATGTAGAGGTATAAAGTGCACCACACACTTGTGCATCACAGATTCTGCAGGTACTTCATCCCTGTGGAAACTATAGAACAGTTCCCTAGTATCACTTGATTGCCAATTTCCACCTCCCCTTTTTTCTGCCTCCTCCGGACGATAGAACCACTGTCCTGTAACCATCATAGCCCCTTCCCGGGTTTGAGCAATGTCCTGTAAGCAAAATAAGAACTTAATACCACTTACAGCAAAGATAAAATCTTATAGCAAAAAGGAAACATCATTACATGGCAACATGTTTCTGAGACAAGGTATTACATTTTCAGGCACAAACTGTCATAACTTAAAAGAGTCAATAAAGGACACCATAAGATACTCCCAATCACCCTTTAATGTCGGGAACAGCACAGCATAACTATAGGTGGGTAAGAAATTCTCTAAAAAGCACCCAAAATAATGAAAATTCTAAAGAAACTTTAAGATGATCCAACCCTACACTTCAAGCTTTGATTACATAAACAATAAAACATTTGCCTAACTGAAGAGCACTCAAGATGAAAACCTAGCATCCTCACCTGTAGGCCAAGATAATAGCAAGAGAACATTTTTTCCTCAAAAAATCAATGACATCAATACAATATTTTCCACACCAGAAGGCTGTCAACGTGGCTCCAAGTTCTCAAAATGTTATTCTCCAGGAAATAAAATTTGTATGTCATCGAATGACCTTATTCTTTAGAGGCACTCAGGCATTCGAGAGAGAGATTACCTTAATTATTGCCACATAGGGCTTCTGATTTCCTTTCTCAGGAACTAAAAGCACTGGATCCTCCTAAAAATAAATCAAGATAATATGAGATTTCGACCAACTCAGCAGAAAACAATCGAACATGTTGGTTAACACCAGCACAATGTCCGAAGAAAACATTCTTTTACGAATTTAAGAAACAGCAGAAAAACAATCCACCAAATATCCTTGTCCTGAATGATCTGCGGAGTTACAGGAGTTGGACTGAGAGATGCATGCCAGATGGAACTATAATGATGTTTCATTTTCAGAGAAAGTGTTAAAAAGAATTGTTCAGGTAATGGTTTTTCTTTCTTTAGAACGCCCTTTATCCATAAATAACATGGGAAAGAATTCAGCTTTTCAAGTGTTTGAATATGATTTATGGTATACACATGTTTCCTAGACATCCAAGATTCCACATGCACATATACCACCAGGAGTGACAGTTGAGAAGGAGAGAAAGAGATACATAGATATTTTTTGTATAAACAGTTTATACCACAAAACAGAAATCAAATATAAACAAACAACCTAAAGAGAAAAACACAACAGGCGATTCTCAATTATTAAATGGTACGCCATAATTATTACGAAAATACTTAGTGTGGCTTAATTGTACAGACTACACCAGTATTTGTCTGAATCACATACCCATCTCTGGTCAAAACTGAGATACAACTATTACTTCTAATTCAAACTAACATGCAAGCCTTCTTTATAGGTCGATTTTGCATAACCTCTTCATATTCCTTGCCTTGGCATCACCTGTTCTAAAATTTACATCACCAAGTCTCCAAAGTGCTTAGAGTATCTAGAACCTCAACCATTGATGGCAAAAGGGTTAAAGAGACAATTGAGATCAAATCTTATCTGCCGTTCATTATCCCAAACTACAAACTCAATTTGATTCAATCTTTTAAATCTCCATTATGGTTGAAGAGGAGTGAGAAACAGTGTTCAATAACAAAAGTAGCAGCAACTTACAAACCAAGGTCAAAATAAGTCTTAAACCTCCAGAAAAGAATAAAATGACACAAATCAACAGGAGCCCAAGGAAACCCTAAATGTACAAATATGGAGGAAAAAGCGCCAAATAGCCTGTTGCCACTCAAAATTCACATCACAGCAACCAATAACAAAAACACTCACAAGCTGATACTGAAGACCATCGTACTCGAAGGAAGCGTAATGACTCCTCCTCCCCCTCCCTTTCCCCGAAACCCTAACCACCTCACCCAGCGGCTGTGCTTCCAAATCCTCCTGCTCCTCGTTTTCACTGGAGGCATCAGGCTCAGGCTCAGGCTCTTCGCTCTTCTTCTTCTTCTTCTTATTCTTGTTATTCTTATCTTGCTCACTCAATTTCGCTTCCTCCTCTTCCTCATCGTCATCTGGGAGGTGTACCTTTTTACGCTTCCTCTGGTTCTGATTTTCATCGCCTTTTGAGTTCCGAGAAGGCGGCACCGTATTATCCTCCTCGTCGCTGATAGCCACCTGCGCGAACCGACGATTACCCATCTCGTGCGTGAGTATGAGTGGCAATTTTCAGTTTGCGCGCGCGAAAAAGGGACTATTGGAGGCGGTGTTGCTTTGGTGTCAATTTTGGAAAACGCTTTTCCCCCTCACTCCATGTTGGGCTTTGTGGCAAAAAAGGAATAAGAAGAGACGAGTATGTGTAGTTATCTTTTCCTTTTTGAGTCTGTTGCTGTATTTTTTGGTGTTTAGCTTCTCTGCCTGTTGCTTTGTTTGAACGTCTTTGTAAGAAAAGAATTGATTTTTGGAAAATATAAATATCATCCATCGCTTTTCTCTCAAAACAAAAAAAAATGAAAAACAGAAAGACAGGACAGAGATGAAATGCAATAAGAGGGAGGAGGAAAAGTGGGAGAAAAAAATAGGGGCGACTATATAAATAAATCATCAAATTCGTTTAAAAAATTAAGTGTATCTCTTTTTTTGTTTTTGTATAAAGTTCAAATATAAATTTTACAAGAATGAGATTTGTAATGTGGATCTTTAATAATATATGAACTTTAGGCTCCTATAATTTGTATGAATTCTTCTAAAAAATTAATTATTTTATTAAACTATTATTTATAAATTGAAAAACTAATTATATATTTGATGGTGCAATTCGATTATTAGAGAAAAATTTTTAACCAAACCCATAGTACAGTGTAATCTTACTCTAATTTTAAAATTACAATTTGAAAATTAAATTATAAAAACAATTTGATTCGATTTAATTCGGGCTGTTTGAAAATTTTTTTGTCACCCTAATATGACTGAAGTAGCAATTTTTCTCATAAATTGATGTTGTATTTTTATATTAAATATTTATTTATATATCATGTATATAAAATACATTTTAATATATATAAATATGAATAGTATAACTTACAACAGAAAATTCAATAAATTCTGGCTGATGTAGCTGGCACATCTCTAATATGCATATTTAAATCTGTGGAATCATCAACATATTTAAATCGAATCGCATACAGGAAATTCAAGTGATATAGCGACAGAAAATCAATGTTATACGTACGGATCGTTTTTAGAGTCCACCACCCGAAACAAATAATTTCTGGAGATTCTACAAACATTGCACAATGGGGCCACACAGAGGCATACCTGCAAATTTAGGCATATGGTTCCTAGAGAACAAAATTCAAGAATGGCATTTCAGACACGAAAAGTGCATCAGAAAAGTCAGCAAAATCCACAATCTAAGTTCAGTAGGAATCGAGTGTCGGCCTTAAGTGAAAAAAAAACAAGAAAATATTAATCTTAAACTGCAACTCGATCGGGAATGAAATGGCAATGCATTCTGCATCCAGCCAGAATAGCAGGAAAAGATGGCAATGCCCAAATCTTTTAAGAGTGTGATTGAGGAGCGAATGTAACTTCATTTACACATCAGAAATGCCATCCAGCTAACTGTACTTCTGCTCATTCAGGAATCAAATTGTCATTGTCTGCATCACCTTCGTCCTCAATTTTAGGCTTTGACGGACCCTGACCTGCTCCAGGAGCCTGCTTCTTCTTGATCCCGCTAACTATATCATCAATTCTCAAAAGCATGCAAGCAGCTTCAATGGCTGTCTTAAATGCCTGCGCCTTTACAGTGTATGAATCCCATATCTGAACATCCACACATACCAGTGAATTAATGAATCCAGAAAAGGTTGAATAAACTACATTCAGTACAAGCACAAAAAATTTGTGTGAGAGAAGTTAAACGCAAAACAGACAAATAATTTACAACTTAAAAAACTTGGATGAAGATGAAATCCACAAATTCAAGTGACCAGATGATGGGAAACAAGAAAATTCAGCAGCAAAATGACATGTGATCTCTCTGTTGGTATAAACTTTGATAGTCACTAGCAAATTCATAAGAGACCCATCTCATCACCTCGCTCATGATTACATAACAATAAAGAGGTACTTCCTGTTGGGGAAAGAAATACATAGCAAGGGAAGAACTTCAAGGGCCAACCTGTGTGTATTTGAGATATTACTCTTAGCAGCCATTTGCAAACTGATAACAACTGACTACCCATGATTCCACCGAAAACAAAGAGATAGAGAAGAGGGAAGGTAAACTAAAACTTCATACCTTACGCTCTTTCATGTCCGTAATTTCACCAGTATTCCCATCTATGCCAATCCATGCATTCTCACCATTTGCATGCTAAAAAGATGAAAACATATAAAAATGACAATGGGGCACAGGAGCTTGTATGAAAATGCAAGAACAAAATGGAAGGATGTCATACCTTTCCTTGTAAAGTAGTCATAGTCCGTATCACATTGACACCACAGTTCTGGGCCAAAGTTCTTGGTATAGCTTCAAACGCAATTGCAGCAGCTTCATAAGGCCACTGTTCACAATGCATAAAAGGAGGTTTTTCAAAACCATATACAAGATAATGCATAAAAGGAGGCCACATTCATCTATGTCCTAAGATATTAGGTGCATGAGCCAGTTGTAGTGGCATGAAAGGATTTATCTAGAGAAGTTTAGAAGAGTCACTTCTCTTAAATGAAAGCAGACTGCTAATATTTCTTTGGTAAGAATCTCATTTGACATAATAGCCTGGTTCATGCTCTATACAACAATCACTACAAGGTAAACTGAACAAAATTGAAGACAAGAAAATGAACACCCAGTATTGATGCAGTTCCTGAACAAATAAATCAACGTAACATTTCGATGGTGGAGTTTACAGATACTCAAGGTGGTCGTAAACCATGAAGATTATTGCTGAGATCAAATACAGAAGCACACGGCAATTTTTTACCTTTTCTATGCCTTCAATGGATGAGCTCTTCTGCTTTAACATAGCTGATACAGTCAGCTCAGTGGCACCTCCACCAGGAACAAGTTTTGGATTTTTTATTATGTTTCTTGCTACAGACATTGCATCCTGCGTACAAACACATATTGAAAATCAGAAACCGCTTGTACAAATAAAAAAAATACTGGGATATCAAAACTCACAAATACCTGTAAATTTCTCTCCACTTCATTCAGCAGGTCCTTGCTGGCACCTCTAAGAAGTACTGTGCATGCTTTTGGATCCTTGCAGTCAACAATGAAAGCAAAGAATTCATCTCCAATTTTTCGTACCTCAAATAGTCCAGCACCAGTACCAACATCAGATTCCTGCAATTCGTCAGGTCTGTTAACAATTACTGCGCCACAAGCCTTGGCAATTCTGTTGTTGTCAGTCTTCCTTAGCCTTCTGATTGCACTGACACCAGCCTTGCTAAGATAATGGCAAGCAAGATCACTGAGCCCCTTTTCTGTTATTACTAGATCTGGTTTGAATTTTAGTATCTGCATACATAGGTTCTCAATGTATTCCTCTTCCATTTTCAGTAAGACACTCCAATCTTCTTCTCGTAGCAACTCCGCATTCGTTTGGTTCTCACCTTTCTTGTACTCAAGAGGACAATCGAGAAGAATAATTCTTGGATTTAGTATCTTCCTTCTCATTTTACCAGGAGCAACAACATCCTTGTTAATCATGACTCCTTTTAAAACTTTTGAGTCCTCCAACTGACCACCAGGAACCTTTTCTACCTTAATGTACTTCTTGATATCTACCTCACGCAATCCTTGGCCGACCTCCACACCGACCGTGGTTGTGGCATCTATTGCTAAGTCCTGAAAGTTTCACCAAGAAAAACCCCATGAATGCAACAGAAATGACATTGTAACAACAAAAAACAACTTCAAATACTGTCTTATCAACATGACAAAGCTGTAATTTTACAACCATGTCTCACGCATAAATGCAACATAAATATATAATTTTACTGACTTTGTCAGAATGAAAGTGGGCAGGCAGATGCCCATGGTACTATGAGATATAGATCTACTTGATCAACCTGAATTGATTCGTTTTCAAACTCAACCATATACAGACCACACCAGCAGTATTCACAATTCCACTATCCAGCACCGAACTGAATATGTTGGATGGGCATTCATTTAATTTTTAAGTTCACTAAAGGCATTAGGTCTATCACAGTTCACTATGCCCAGCGGGTTACCAAGTTTTTTATTTTATTATTGCAATAATTTTGTAGAAATGTTAAAAGCATTAAATTACAATTCAAGTTAACTCCTATATTATTTAGCTTGTAAAAATACATCCAACCAACCCATAAATTTCTCTAATTCCAGGTCTGGCTGACCCCAGCAAAACAAGTGTTCTAGTGCCAGATTCTTGGCCTAAATATTTAAACAAATCAAGGCATCTAAATACCATAAGATTCAACACTTCAGCAATGATCATACCAATCTCTTTTCCACAACTTTATTTCTTTATTTCTCCATTTTTTCCGACATTATTTTCTGCTGTATATGGACCCAAAATATTACCAAATTATTTTGGTAAATGACCAAACTAAACCATTTAAATCAGTTCAATAGCAATTTGCAAAAATAATAGCTGAAATTTGCATTAACTGATTAATCAAATTTCATGGTCACTTTACCAAATTCCCTAGTTCCAACTTACTCCAACCTATGACCTAGAAACCCTACTAAGACCACACTGTGGTCAAAATCTCAGCTTCACCTGAACCAAAACCCACACGAACCACATTTCTTCTAATCTAAATCATTATGTTTGACAACCTTTCAACCATCTGTCCATCACTCTGAGTCATGATGTGCAGAAACATCCCATAGAGAATGGAACTCAGCAATTTCCTTGCTCAGTCAGAGCATGTACAACTGGGATACTCTTCCACTGGCAATCCCAAATTTTGTTGTCTTTTTCTTTCCGGATAAAATGAAGTCAAATGTCATTATCAGCATCTTTAAGCAAGGGAAGAAGAAGATTGGCCATCAAGGCAGGATGAGTGAGGAGCAGATCAAAGTACTACGGACAAACAATAACCAGCGAAGAAATACTTACAGCAATCAGATCCCCAAATTGACTGGTAAACTTTGTACCAATACAACTCTTGACAAGCCCCAACATTGAACCACCTGCCAAATGAGAAACACACTTGAATAAGCACTTGAAGATAAAAAGAAACTAAATAAATTGTCCTGTTTCAAGTGATACATCAGAAGCCCTAAATAGCCATCTTATGACTAACTTAAACTATTCTCCAGTTTGATTAGTTCTACTATGGCATTTGCAAGATGGTGGGCTAATTGGATTCTCCAAGAAAGGAGAAAACAATAAAACATGAAAAGGGTAAAACATTCTGATCATCAAATAAACTTTTAATTACAGAAAGAAACACATCAAAGAAGCAGTATGGTCTGAAACAGGGTTTTTGCAAGATGTTCAACTCTTCCAACCTGGAAAATCATACCAAACTTCTTCAAGACTCCAGCATTGATTTTATGTTACCATAAATGCATATTCATGCAATACTGTAAAAGAAGGGATAGAGCCTGATGCAAACATAAGCTGGCCAACCAAGTGAGTTAGAAAGGGATACTTATCCTAGTGAACATAAAGTATCGATTCCTAGAGGTATTTTTCAAACACAAGGTAAGTAGAAGGTGGCTCTCATAATCTTGATCAGCATTAAACCTTATTACAAAATCATTATTTCAGTTAATATGCCAAAAATGGAAACTATTCCAGTTTAGAAGTTTTAGGTATATAAAACTGGATCTCATTGTCGCTTGATTTTTCGAAAGATAAAAGCAAAAAACTTACGATCCTTTACGTCTACAGTCATTGCAATTTTGTCAAGCACAGCAACAGCATCTTCTAGAGCTTTATTATAAGCTGCAAGAAGAGAAAGAAACTTTTTACTGTCAAGATAGCCCACAGAACAAATTTTATTAAGATGAAATAAAAATCACCTATTACCTCTACAGATGACTGTTGGATGATAATTCTTGTCAATGAAGGCTTCCGCAACATGGAGCATTTCACCAGCTTCAATGTATAGATTCAATACAAGGGAATCAGTTAACTCTTATATCTAAAAAGAACATATAAATGTCTTATAAATCTTTTAATAGTCAATCAGTCAAGAGTTCACATTTTTGCATGAAAAGAATACCATTAGTTGTAAGAGCACATCATGACATAGTAGAATAACACAAATACCCCACCACAAGAGTGCACACACATGTACGGTGAAACAGCATGTCTAATCAGTAGAAAGATGCCCATAAAATTGCCTCAAAACAGGGCTAATCATTTATATGCAGTAAACAGTGTACGTAGAAGTGCACACTTACATAAGTACCATTTATATGCATTGCAAATGTGCCGTTAAAATGCATGAAGTATCATAAACAAATGAATCAGATTACATGTGCAATACATACCAAGCACAATCACAGATGTTGTCCCATCTCCTACCTCCTCATCCTGTGTTCGACTTAGTTCAATCATTGACTGCCACCATAATAAAGACAAGCACATGTCAGAAGGCAATGAAGTCATAGAGTCCAGTCAGGTGTAGATTAATAGACTACCACAGGTTTAATAAAACTGCGGTGACAGGAAAAGGGTAGTCCCTTTTCTGTTTCATTGTTTAGTTAATACAAGAGTCAAACCACTTAAAAGAAAAGTTTACTAAAATGAAAGAAAAACAGAGATCTGTGCCTTTGCTGCGGGGTGTGCAACGTCTAATTCACGGAGAATAGCATTTCCATCATTTGTCACTACAATCCCTGTATTGTCAGAAGAAAAAGATTTAACAACAGGACAAAGTGAAACCTACAATAACATAATACGAGTAGAGGAATATCAAGTATGGCATCCAACTCAGGAAGACACCTATTTCAGGATAAATGCATATTTGGTCCTCAAACAAATTTTCTAAATAATCTTAACAAAAAATTGTCAATAAATTTTAGAAAATTTGTTGCTTAATTTTTGTTTATTCTCTTTTGAAGTTTGAAGAAAAACAGGAAAAATGGATGCATTGAATTATAACTTGAAAAACACCACAAAATGGGAGGAAACTAGCAATTTTTTCACGGAAAAGTTAATGGTAGGACCAAAATTGCAACCTTAACTTGTTTGAGGACCAAAATCACATTAGTGACTATATTTGAGGACCAAAAATGCATTTATCCCACCTATTTCAGATCCTATATTGACTGAGCTACCAGGGATTGACAATATTATAGATCTAGAAGATAATCTTTTCCTGAGAGTTGGGGTTTCTCCTCTCTCGAATCTATATTACAGATATACAGGCTTCATGTGAAGATGATCAGGAAAATTACCTCCACCAGCATCAAGCAGCATCTTCAACATTGATCGTGGACCCAAAGTGGTACGTATAATATCTGCAACAGCCTGCCAAGAGCAACCAAAATTTGGTTCAAGTTAATTGATAGGACAACCATTCATTTATTAAGGAAAATGGATTGTGCAGCTTTTGGCCTAACAGGAAAAGCAAGTGTGTGCAGGTATCAAGATTCACCAAGCAAACATCATAAACCCAATAACAGCTCACAAAACACCTATAGGAAATATGCAAGTAAAACTAACAGCCTCCTGCTCTCCCCTACAGTTATCCATTCTAAAGAAAACCACAAAACTTGGGAATGCAAAAGAAGTTGGAGAGAGCTTGACGATTTAGTTCCACTGCCTACTAAACTAGGAAACATTTTATCTTGTAAGATCTTATACTTTTAAAGTTATTGTATTTGGTCCTCCAATAACTGGCACTCATCGAGATATATCTATAGTCCACGACCATAGTTTGTCTTTCTAATATAATCCCACCCTGCTTTCAACAAACTTGGCTGTCAAGGATTAGACTTCAAACTAATTTGCCAAAGTTACTTATCTATATTCCTAGGTAGAACAACATCCGAATATTGTCTTATGTTCTCTCCAAACCCTTGTGAGTTATGAAGCCCTGTCTACCTTCACTTTGACCATCCTTATTTTGACGGTACTGTATATAACAGACATTATTTGAAAACTAATCATCAGTGGAATAGTTAGACTATCATACAGGAGGGTGAGACTTTGCTTTGGTAATGCAAAGTGATGGGAGGGTTCTGAACAGATAAAAGCTCATTATCCTCACAGTCAGACTGAAAACTGATTTTAAAAAAAACCAAAAGAATAGGATAGAAGATGAGAATGAGTACTACCTTGGATGCTTGGATATTGGCATGGTGCACCTTACTTCCAGACTCCCGCTTCAGTGAATCTTCTGCTTATAGAATTTAAAAAATATTAGTCAAAGAACAAGCATGTATGACAAGAGAGATAGGTATTTCATTTATGTTTGTGTTGTTATAGATGGATATAGACATTTCCCACAGAGCAGCAGCATCCAAAGAACCCCCCCTCTCAAAAGTAAAAATACGAAAAATGAGAAAAAGGATAGGGGACATCTATTAAGTCTCAACACATTAGAAACATCAGTTCAAATGTCTTTACAAGTATGAAGGGACCTTATTCTCCAAAGTTAGAGAACAAAACACTCTCTCAAAAGCAAAAATAGGGTAAAAGACGAAGAAAAGGAAAGAGAACAGTATAGCCCACTATATACTCCCGGCAGTTCAAGAGTATATATGAGCATCAATGGACCTTAGGCTACAAAGTTAGAGAAAAAAGGAACAAGTCTTGAATCCTCAATAAGACATTCAATGTCCTCAAGAGATCACCTATATCATGCAATTTAACATACCCAAAACAGTCCTTGCAACTTTTGATTTACAGTAACTATGCAGGCAGCGTAATGGAAACTCAAATAATAAAAACCCAGATGCAAGGATAGCCACTACTCAAGCAGTAGCTCATCTTTGCAACAACCTGCAACCCTCCCCTCCCAACCCAACTCCTGTCAAACTTGAGCATCCAATCTCTCGGCATCCAAATCTAGCTGCTTCAGACCAGAGCATTAACTTAGAGTGACACTCAAGAATGCAGGACAAACTCTTCCTCTTTCCAGACCCAAAACAACTGAAATGCAGTACGAATCCACTGCCGGCGCTAAAAAACAAATTCGGTCGCAGATTCATAAACGAAAATAAGGAGCGAGAGTGAAAATACGAACGAAAAGGAAGACTTACTGAGGACGAGGACTGGGGCGTGCATCTCGGCTTTCGATTTGAACTTACAAGATTCAGAAGATGAGAGGAGAGTGGAGATCGATTCAAAGAGCAGAGAGGGAAAAAGTTTACTTCTCTGGAAAACCCTGGAACTACAACAAGGGTTTTTGATATATATATATATGCGTCTTTTGTATTAAATGTTTTACGCTTTCTTTTAATTCTCGAGTGAGAGAGTCTAATGTTAATTACCTTTTATAATTAAATTTTAGTATTTCTGTGGGAAAAATTTGCATCTTGTTGTTGGGTACATATAATAAACAAATTATATTTTATTAAAAAAAGAAATGAATCAAAACTAAATTAAGGTATTATCGACACACAAAAGAATTGATGTAGTAGTGTTAAAATGGAGTAGAGCCGCTTATAAAAATAAAAAAATATTTATAATTAATTTTAAAATTATCTAATGAGAGATATAATTGTCGTATTTAAAAATATCTATGTCACTAGCCACATTTGTGAATGTAGAGAGTATTTTTTTTATTTTAGTATAGATAAATGTGTCCAAAAAATCCATATATTTCATAAAAATATATTTCTGGTTATGCTTTTAATTTTCTTATCCCAAATTTCAAAAAAAAGATAACATGTCTAAGAAAATACATTTGATAAAAATGATTTGTTTTATTTTACTGCCGAACATAAAATGATCAAATGCAGTTCTTGAAAATAACATATGACATGTCATCCATAATTGGTTGAGTTGACAACACCTCTTCTCCTAAGTTTAATTCAGATTTCTCTAATATGCCTTTTATACTAACCTTTAATCCGCAATAAATAAAGTTCTCCTTCTATTATTCTAAAAAAAAAAAAAAAGAAACTCAAATAAACAATGGTTGATGGTTTACTAGAAACACATTTTTATTTTTATACATTACTTAAGAGAATCATATGAGAATATTATTGAGTATGCCCCAAGTCACTCACCCTTATGCCATTCTGGGTAATCTTGCTTGATTGGTTGAGTTGACAACACCTCTTCTCCTAAGTTTAATTCAGATTTCTCTAATATGCCTTTTATACTAACCTTTAATCCGCAATAAATAAAGTTCTCCTTCTATTTTTCAAAAAAAAAAAAAAAGAAACTCAAATAAACAATGGTTGATGGTTTACTAGAAACACATTTTTATTTTTATACATTACTTAAGAGAATCATATGAGAATATTATTGAGTATGCCCCAAGTCACTCACCCTTATGCCATTCTGGGTAATCTTGCTTGAATAGCAATGTCTAATTCAGCAAGCTCAGCTTCCCTAAGCCCATCCACAACTTGATTAACATAGCCAAATAATAGGTGAGCATGGGCGGATACCGAGATCCTTCCCTTGCAAGAGACTCCGCCGGCCTCAAGCTCGTCAATTTCTTCAAAGAATTGTGGCAGGTGAACCACGACTGCTGTTACCAATTACACAGATTGTTTCATTAGTAAGAATTCCTGAGGGAACATGGTGAAGAGCAAACTTCTTGCTGCTGAATTGTTAATTATGTAGCCAGCGTTAGCTCCTCACTGAAGTTAATGATGATGTAGGTTTCGAAATAAGTGGGCCAAGAAATGAAAACTACAGCTTTGACTCATGCAATGCGAGATACTGGAAATATTTGGTCCAGATAAAATAACAAAGCATTGAGAACTCTATCTTTTAACCAAGTGATGCATTAGCGAATAATCTCTACAATGTCTTAAAAAAGATAATGTCGAGGGATCATAAAGCATCCTCACATAGTCTGCTAGTCGCGATACCACATCTAACATCCGTAACGGTGATTTGTTCCTTCTACAAAGGAACGGTGTAATTCACAGAACCACGACTGCTGACATACTTAATCCAGGGAGAGACATAGTTCCCAACTAAAATCTGAGTAAAACACTAAAACAGAAGCACACTAGAGGGTATTCTTAGCCTACTGATGCTTCAAAATACACTCACATGTAAATAATTCCTCTATCTCATCTTAGTTTCAGTGATTGTTAATTAATCAATGAGCATGAGTGTATCTCATCTTGCGAAACATATAAACATAAACCAGGACTAGAAACCGGAACGAACAAGTTTCAGCATTCTATACTGTATTCCCAATTTAAAAGTACATCCGACTGCAAAATGTGCAGTAAGACATGTATGTACACATCATACTGATTAACATGACCAGGACAGAGGAAATATGGGCATTACAGTGATCAAAACGAGACAACATTCTTTTGGATTATAACTAAGTTTTCATTGATCATTACTAACTATTGGAATTATCATCAAATCTCAAAATTAAATAAAAGAATGGAGTGCTACACAATTTTGAAATTTTAGTAATTGCTCCAACTCTACATTGTGCAATGGATATGCTGTATAAGTCTCCTATTAAATAAAGAATGGAATGGTTGAATTTGTCAACTTCTTCTTGCTAATCTCGTGCTCGCTGCTTTCAGCAATCTCCTTCAGACTTGTCCAGGATTTTTTCCTCCTCTTACTGGACGCATTGATACTTTTCTCGGCATCAGCTGCAGTTGAGATTGTTTCAGGTGCAGCTGCTTTCTTCACACCCGACCTAGTCCTTTTCCTCCTCTTTGAATCCAATAAAGAAAGAGCAGTTGTCGGCAATGGAGTTGCTGGACTACTTGTTTCAAGATTCTGTTCGTCTATTGTTGGCAAAGCAACAGTATCCACCTTGTTAACCTTCACGATACTTTTTGTAGTAATGGCTGAGCTAGCACATTTTTCTACAGCAGATATGGCAGACTCTATTTTCAGTGGTGGCTTAGCGTTGGGTGGACATATCTCTTTTACATAGCCTTTTGGCGTTCCTCTCATCACATTTCGATGAGAACAGAAGTGGCATCTGTAAACGACATTATTCTGTGTGGTAAGACTAGATTTCTTGCGTCTGCACCTACTCTTTGACATATTCTTCTCAATCCGGACAGTGCAGTTATCGCCAGGTTGCAGAATAGATTCACACCTGTTGAACAAGAAAGCATCATCAGAGCCTAAGAGTGTTCCATTTTTATTTGAACTTTGTCACTTGATGGGGATGCATATCATCTATTCATATATCTGTTAAGGCAGTTGTATTTTCCAATATATTTTACTTCCTTACTCCGGCAGGAATAATAGCAAGGAGACAGAAGTAGGAGAGAGGAACCAGTATAATGAAACTTATTTTCACATTTTAGCTCTTGGAATAGTAGCATGAATGTCAAATAGAAAACCAAGAGAGAAGAGTTCGGCAAGAGATTCAGATAACTGAAGGCTTTTAAGATGAAATGTAGCAATAGGAGAACACTGCAAAATGTCGGACTTGAAACTCAGATTTGCAGGAATTAGGTATGCAAGTTATAATCCATAATTGCTCAGCTCTTACTGCAACTATCTCAAAAAGTAGGGGAACAAGGAAGCAAAAAAAAAAGAACAATTACCATAAAGAGACAATGAGCAAAAGAAAACAGAAATAGTGACTGCTTGAAAATTTGTAGCAATGGTACAGTAGCACAATTTTGCATCTCACTCAAGCTTTGTGGACAGGCAAAGCACTGTGGAAACACATAATACCATACACTTTGAAATCAAAACAACAATTGTCCCCAGGAATATATTGTTTTCTGAAATTATTCATGGGGCACCAGAACTGTCATCCAAAACATTGCAGCACAACTCCATGGGTTTTAATTCAGAGCAGGCTCAAGCAAAATAGAAGTTTTGGGGTATATTTCTTTACGCACAGATAAAATCTTGGGAAGCATTACGTAAAGTTCCCAAGAAGAACTATGTGCGAGTATAAGTTAACCCAAGAGGAAGAGATGTGGAAAGAAAGACATAGCCTGCATGAACTAATATCAAACCATTTTTAAGACCAATTACACAACTAGTTTAATCACTCACCAAAAACTACAAATGAATCAATAGCAAATGCACAAATTAAGGCATTTGAGGACATCTATTGGAATGATCACAATAGAGCATTTTAACAGACTTAAAACTGAAACTAAAAGATCCATTCGAAGAGTGAAAAGACGGTGAAAGTATGCGGTTTAGCACTGTAAGGAGGTATTAACACAAAAACTTGGACTTTGAGCATACAACTAAAATATTAGAGAAGGTTGAAGTTGTTCATATATTTTCTTTAGGAATTAAGCCGTTTCCTCTTCTTATCAAGAACTCTATATCTATATATCTACATCCAATTCATTGACCCACATCCAAGAGGATTCCAAAAGAATGACTTAAACAAGTTATTGAGACATGCTTACTTTTTTTTAAAAGTAGAGACCTTTCTGCTAAACATTCGATTTTCTTATTCAATCACCAAAATAACTCTTAGCTCCCCTTGCACTGGTGTAAAAGACGTCTCGCGACTCACCATGCTGCTTAACCATATACGCAGAGGCAAGTTCCGAGACTGCAACACAAATAATCCTTCCCTTCCCCAGATTCCCCAACCGAAAAACAAGAAAAAAGCATTTGAAGACCTCTGAAGGAGAAATATTATCCACTAATCCAAATTATAAAGAATAGAGCAGGACAGAACCTCTCGCAGACAAACAAAGACGGGTCAGAGCGAATGCCCAAGGCCTCGGATGCCGCAGCCAGGCGTTCCCCAAAGAAAGCTCCAAGCGACGGGATAGAGGCTTCGGCAGCGGCCCAGACTGCAAGGTTTTTCATATGGTCTAGCTTGCACATACTCTTGAAATTAACACTGCCCTGTTTCTTCCCAGTTGATTCCTCTCTCAGCGTCATGGAAACGCGCGGCTGAGATCCAGCTCCTGCATTAGGTCCCTTCTTCTTCCCCCCTTTTCCGGTCATGTTTTTACACTTTCAATGCTTGTACAAGAATTCACCCACGAATTTCAACAAACACCTTGCCAGATTGAGGGACTACACCTTGCGACTCTATGTACCAGCATACACAGAAAAAGAAGTTGATGTTCGGCACGGGTCCACGGGATATATTAAACGACGCCGTGTGCACGTTTAAATACGCCATCATCTAAGCTTAGCTAGGTTACTTTACTGGGCCAGATTTCTCCTAGAATTGTTATTGGATAATGTTGCGAATTATGTGAGCTTATGAATTGGATTTAGGCCCAAAAAAAATCACACTTGGGGAAATTGCACTTTTAATCCCATACGATAGAGTGTGTTGTACTTTGACCCACTGTTTAGAGTTTAATACATTTAGTCCCATAGGATGAATATTGTAGCATTTTTAGTCCTATATGATAAAAATTGTGACACACTTGGTCCTATGGATGTAAAGTTGTCGGCCTTATAATATTTATCCTAAGAGACTAAATCTGCTAAACTCGTAAACTGTGGATCAATAGTACAACACATCATATTGTGTGAAACTAAAAGTATAATTTTTTTATCACACTTTAATACATCATCGATACATAATTTGAAACATAACATGTATATTTCACATTTTATCGGAGCACTAACGTGTCATCCATACGCCTCCCATTTTTAATTTTTAATTTAATAATAATTTAAATTTTAAAATAACACATATTAATGTGCCATAAAAGTACAAGAGAAGATTTTCAGTTGTCCGCCTTTTGCCCGGAGATATTCGCAAATGCTTTAAAAGAAAAATTTTGAGCTTCTAAATTTTTGAGATGTTTGTAAGAGTTTATGTCTTCGTAAAAGTTATAATTTAAAATGAATTACAATAAATTTATTTAAAATTTGATATAATTATAAATATCATTTATTATTTAAAAAATTATGAATATTATTATTATTATTATTTCTTTTTACAATTTACACAATCACAAAAATAAAAGTCATTGCAAACGTTGTTTGGCAAGTGAGAATCGTATCTGTAGCGTGTGGTGTTGTGGTATCTCATGCAAGTGGTCCTAATAGAGACCAAAACATAAGTGTCCTATTTCTCCACTCTTAGTTGAAATTTGATGTCTTGTGCGCCTCTCAACCATTCATAAGAAGACACGTCGACAATTTTGATGTCAACCCTACAAAATTTTTGTCTGCTTACCTTGGCTTCATGTCCAAGTATTTGCAAAGAAGCATCCAACCCACTAAGAACATCAATGTAACAATACAAATAATTTATGGGATAATTTTCTTTCCTTAAATTTGTTGTAATTATTGTAGATTTTTTATAATTTAATAGATTATATTTTCGTACTAATGACTTTGTTTTTTCTCAAATAGATAAATTTATCATCTAATAAAATTTAAGAAATTTGTTGACGTAAGCAAAAAGGAAGTGGTAAAAATTTATATTTGTCACCAATTGGTCGAAATTATGGCATTTCGCGACAATCGATGACCCCTCTAGATGAAAATCATGAGGAGATATTCGTGTGAAGTTCTACCATCAAATTACGCAATTATAATGCTAAACCTTCGACTTACGCCTATTCAAACGCTCCAAAACTGCATCTAATCCAAACATATTCTCATTTCACGCGAAAACCTATACGAAATTAAAAATACATATTTTTCACTAAAATCTGAAAAAGAAAACAGAGACAAACCAACCTCACTAGTCAGTTAATGTGGTAATAACAAAATTTAGAATTTTATTTTGGAAGTAGTAATTACATGATAATACCAATTTCTCAATAAATCTGAAGAATACAAGATCAACACACTAATATAATAAACAACAGTAAAATAAATAATAATAACTTATGTAAAATAACACGCTCGATGGGACTCGAATCGATATCTTTAAATTTCTTATTCAACTTCAACTATGCTAAAAATCATTGTTATTTTAAAATGTTTATATATTGTCAACTTTGGATTGTAAAATTTAAATCTTTAATTTCATAATTGAATCCTCAGTGAAACCTATAGGAACAGGAGAAAAAGATGGGCAAGTGCACCACCTACCAAAGGGAATTGAAGGGAAATATATTGAGGTTAGGTAACTTGTTCTGGATGACTAAAATGTTGTACAGTTGCACTTGCACACGGAATGTTTTAAGTCAAATTTTTAGCAATTTTCACATATAAAATATTGAAATTATAAAATGTTGGGGTCCAATGATTAAAAATTGGAGATGACCACATTAATGTTGTCGGTGTGAATTTTTTGAGACGTTTCATGGGACTAAATTATATTTTAACGTTAAAATGACGATCAAAGTGGATAGATTGGGGCATTGTGTCCTAAATTAAGAGGTTGGCTCATATTTAAATAATTTGTGTAATGATATTAATATTTTTATGGGGTGTATTTGTAATTTTTTTCAAAAAGATAGGATGATGTTTATGAATGATATTGATGTTTTTAGTGACTGTACATATAATTATCTAAAAGGCATTGATGGTCTGTGTAAGTAGACCATAGGTTAGGGAGTATTAATATAATTATTTTTAAAAAATAGGATAAATCATAGTGACACCTCCTGAAAGTAGGCCAAATTACATACACCCCGTATCTATTGTAAAATTACAGCTACACCGCGATGAGTGTTAGTATAACTTTTTCATGGAGTGTTTGTTTAACCTTTGCTTTAAATAAGGGATTTATAATAGGGATAATTATATTTACACATCTCACCTGTTACCTTTTTACACACACAGCTCCCGCCTTTTGAAAAATTGCATAAATCACCCGCGACAGCCTTTAAAATAAAAAAATGTCTTTGTTGACTATGTTTATACTTATCTTCATGAATATTATTTTGACATCCCTTCTACCTTTTGATAGTTACATAAACACTCTAAGGGCATTTCTGTTCTTGAAAAATTATTTTAAAGGTTAATCGAGTCAACATGGATATTTTTGGGTTTTAAAAACTGTCAGGGATGGTTTCCATAATTTTGCAAAAGACATGAGTGGTTTGTATAAAAAGACAATAGGTGAGGGGTGTAAATGTAATAACTACAACTATAATCTCAATGAACGTAACTGTAATTTTAGAAATATATATATATATATATATATACATCTTTTTATCTAATCTTCGTAGATATCACTATAACAAAAAAATATAAACTCTATACTACTTACAGCGAAATCGGATGAGCTGTTTGTCTAAATGTTTTGAAACATTATTGATATTGACTAGTAATTAACAAATAGATGTAGAGGAAAGGAATGGAACAATTTTGATTAATTATATGAATAATATTAATTAACCCATAAATTCATAAAGTGAATTGAAGCTTCAGCCCTATTGGCTAAAAGGGCTTCACATTTTCACCAATTACTTATCCCTAATTTAATGGATAACATAAATAATTTGCTCCAACTCACCCTTGAAAAGGACTAATTATTACATTATAGTTTTATGTAACTACCCTTGTTTTTATCACTCCCACGTACCCTTTTGTTTTTTATTTTTTATAAAAACGATAATTATATAATTATATCAATATTTTAATAAAATGAGCAATCGAACAATATATCGTTTCGATCACCACGACAATATAACAAAAGCCCATAATTTAAGAACCTTAAAAACACCTCCGGTTTTAAAAAATTGAGCAGATTACGCGAGTGTTTATAGTGAAAGTTGTAAGTTGAAAATTAGTTGTAAAAATTAGTAAGAAATTGCTTATATTCTTAAACTTAATTTAAGCAGTTCAAAAATAAAAATTATAAAAAAAAACTATTTTTAATAAAATTAATAAATATATATTTTCAACATTTGCAAACAACCTTTGTATCTCTCATGACAAACCAAACTAAATTAAGGATTAGACAAGTCAAAATAGAAAGAAATTAAGCCTACTTAATTAAACTTCAAAAAAAATTGTACTCCAAGATTTTGTAGTTATTTATTTGGGTAAATAACAACAAATTCATTTAAAATTTATAATAATTATAAATACTTAATCATTATTTGAAAAATTACAACCGCATTGAATTAATAATCATTTAACAAATACGTCTATAATAAAATATAATGAAACAAATTTATTAGACGATAATTAATTTAAAAATAGTTATAAATAATAATAAATATTTATAATTATAACAAATTTTAGAGGAACCAACCACCATATTTATTCTTTGAGCGGGCCCAAAGAATCTAGCATTACGTTTGGATTTGTGTTTTAAATATTTTGTTTTGTGTTTTGAAGATAGAGAGAGAAAAATAAAGATAAGTAAGTGTGCGTTGCAGATAGATGATATGTTTGGATTTGTATTTTGGGATAATTTAAAATATTTTAAAATAAGTGGTGTAGGTTTGATGCTGGGATTTGGGAGACAAAAATCACTGTTTATTGTCAAATTATATATTTTTTATAATTTTTATATATATAAATATTTTATGTTTAATGTTGTATTTTTTGAAGACAAAAATTACTGTTTATTGTCAAATCATGTATGTTTTATATTATATATATAAATGTATATATATATTATATATAGAAAGTTAAAAAATAAAAAAAATACACATATAAAGTGTAAAAACACAAAAACCAACATTGAGTGTAGTTTTATCTTATTTCAAAAAATGTAAAAACATAAATCCAAACAATGCCTAGAATTATGGAATTCCAAATAATCCATATACAAACAGTTTAGCATTCGGGTCAAACCAAAACCGCATAGCGGGCCGGCACACGGGTTCCCACTTCCCAGAAAGCCTTCCCCCAATTGTAATTTGCCCCCGCGAATGCTTATAAACCACACAAATTCGAAGAACAAAAGCCATGTCTTCAATTCCATAACAATAAAAATCTCATTCCTTCTCTCTCTCTCTCTACATTCCGTCATCAAAGCTCTTGTTCCCCCCTTCCCAGGTTTGAGGTTACTCTTCATTCCTTCCTTTGTTTTGTCTCTGTAAATATAGGTCAAACGCATAAGCAGACGTGATATTTTCTGTTTATTTTTGTAGTTGTATTGCCTTTTGCAGCTGAAATCATTTGGGTTTCGGAATATATAAAAGGATTTCTCCTTTTGTTGATCTTTCTGGTTGTGGGGTTGGATTGTTTACGGGTGTTTTCATTGTTTAATGTGGTAATATACTGTGTTGGCTGGGTGGGTGTTGCTTAAAATCCTGGAATTGGCTATTTAATTTGATGGGTTTTGAGTAAAGTTGGAATCTTGACGTTGAGGGCTGTGTTTTTTAACACTTACTTTCCTGTAAGAATAACTTGTGCGTCACACACTGAAAATAAGGTTCTTTCAGTGTAAATAGTGATTTAAGTGGTAAACAGAGGGGCAGTAGAAGTTTAGTGTTTATCTTTTGTGTATTTCTGGTGGATTCTATGTTCAATTATCCAATTACTTTGAAAGGATTTCCATAATAGAGGAACTATAAGAGAAATTACTTCCTAAGGATTGCCCTTTTGTAGTGGAAAGGCAACCAAATTGAGCTGTGAAGCCAAAATTTGGAGTTAGGCCGTTGTTGTTCTTGTGTTTATCGATTGAAATATGGTCGATTCAATTGCGGCAACATCCCTTTTGGGGCACCGGCCGATATGTGGGAGTTACTGTTTCAAGGATGTTTCAAGTAACCGGAAGGTGGATCCTGGCCGCCTACCTATGACCAAGTTTATTGGTAGGAGAGTTTCTAGCTCTGCCTCTTTGTGGATATTGGGGGTTGAGCAGCCACGGATGTCTATGATTAGGGCTCAAGCCATGGAATTAACCAGAGAGGCGTATTCTTATCGTGAGGAAGAGCGAATACCTAGAGACTTTCGGTATGGGATTGACACCGGTGTGGATCGTAGACCTGGATTATGGCCGCCAGAGAATAAGGCGGATAATCCTGCACTTAGAAATCCATTGCTTCGGCAAGAAAGGATGGGTTGTGGGTGGTTAGGTGCTATATTTGAGTGGGAAGGAGTGCTGGTTGAAGATAATCCGGATCTTGAGAAGCAAGCTTGGTTGGTTCTTTCTGAGGAAGAGGGAAAATCACCACCACCAGCCTTCATGCTTCGGAGGGTAGAAGGTATGAAGAATGAGCAAGCGATTGCAGAAGTTCTCTGCTGGTCAAGAGATCCAGGTGAACTTAAGAGAATGGCATCTAGGAAGGAGGAGATTTACCAAGCTTTACAAGGTGGGATTTATAGATTCCGTTGTGGTTCCCAAGAGTTCGTGAACGTCCTGATGCATCACAAGGTCCCAATGGCTTTGGTGTCCACCCGACCAAGAAAATCACTCGAGAGAGCAATTGGAGCCATTGGGATCGAAGGAGTATTTGACGTCATTGTGGCGGCGGAGGATGTCCATAGAGGGAAGCCCGATCCTGAGATGTTTGTATATGCAGCACAACTTCTGCAATTCATACCAGAGAGGTGTATAGTTTTTGGCAACTCAAATCAAACGGTTGAAGCTGCACATGATGCAAGGATGAAATGTGTTGCCGTTGCTAGCAAACACCCTGTTTACGAGCTTGGAGCAGCCGATCTGGTGGTGAGACACCTTGACGAGCTCTCAGTGGTTGATCTCAAGAACCTGGCCGACATTGAATCAGCTGAGTTTGGATCCAATGAACCAGAGCTGGAGATGGAGGTTGAGGCAGAAGACGACCGGCACCCATCCTCATCAGTTGGCGTTTATGATGATTTCTGGTGATATTTTACCAAATGTACAGCGCTTTATCCTTAATCTAATTCTTGGCCATGAAAGCCTACTGTTGATCACGTGTATAAAGAAATAGGAGACAGAAATACAAGGGTTGAATTTGCAGGAGAAAATAGTCGAAGAAAAAGGAACTGCAGAAGGTAATCTACATTGGATTGCCATGTACTCTGTGTTGTATGTATTATATGTACAAATAATACGTCTTTAGACTTCCTGTATATGTCCAAAATCTCAACCTTCTTATTGAATTCGTAAGTTGATATGATTCTCAGAAGTAAGTACCTGGGAGTGTTTCTTGCATGCACTAAACTCCAAACTCTTGGTCTTCTTCATTCTTGGTGTTTCCATGGTTTCTGTTAGTATTTATCTGCAAGAAGGCTTAAATGGAACTGAAAGCCGTAGTATACAAACATGTTTTTCCATTACTAGATCATCTTGTTTTGCATTAGCCATTACAATCGTTGCATTCTTACCATTCTCTGGAAGTAGATGTTCACTGACATCATAATATTAGTCAAAGAATAGTACGGATACAATACAATTGACAATCAAAGAATATAAGGATAATTAATTGTGCTCTCTTAAGGTTTGGTGTGATCACATGCAGATCATTTATGGTTTGAGAAATTATATTTAGTACTCTTGCTATTTGTTTTCGTACAACAAATAGATCAATATGTTAGTATGGTTCATGAAATTTGCTGACAATAATAAAAAAATTAAATAAAAAATCATATAACTTATTACAGATTTATTGGAAGTCATCAATAAATACTCATATTTTGGTGGAGTTCAACGTTTTGCATTGACCGTTAATCCAGGGGATTGAGTAATAAATTTAAAAAATACAGAGAGTAAATGTTACGTAAGTCAAAGTATAAGGAGTAAGGTGTATTTTACCTTTATTTTAAGAAAAGATGCTATTAATAGTCTCTGAAGTTTGAGTTTTATTTATTTGGGTTATAAAAATTAAATTATATGCTACCCCAATAATCGAGTCAATATTTAAATGCAAAGGTTGTTAAATACGGTCTAAAATAATAAAATAAAATATTTTAGTATGATAGTTAAATTCATATAATTTTGTCAAATTTATAACAGACATAATCATCATTCTTTCTGCAATAAAGACTTAATTCATTAAATTATTCAAGAATCGACTCACGAAATGCTACTAACAAAAATTTTGAAATTCTATTTTGAGCATTTGATTCTATAAACTTTTGGAGACTTATAATTCGTTAAAAATAGAATTAATTTTAAATTTCTTTTAAAAATATAAAATTATATTTTCTTAGAAATATATTTTAAAATTATACTTACACTATCTTCCAAAGTTTCTATTTATAACTGTATCTCTTTTGTTAGAACGAAAAGATTGGCCCCAAGAAAAGAAACACATAAAAATTCTAATTAGCATTCTATATAAATTATTAACTTATTAGTTTTCATTAATCAACGACTACTTTTTATTCAAAGGTAATAATTTGTTAGTAATATTTTATTATAATTATATATATATATATTATATTTATCCTGTTATAAGTATTAAAATTACATATATATTTTTGGTTGAGATTAGTTTTTTTTGGTTAAATTCTAATAGAAGGAGTATATTTATAAATAAAGAATTATTAGAGGGTGATGCTAAGTATAATTTCAAATAATTTTTTTGGGGTGTTGGGGTGAAGTCTAAGTGTAATTAAATTTTTAAACATAATAGTTTCATATGAGTATGAAAACAATTCCTTCTTATAAAAACGAAAAAAATAATTTAAATATTAAAAACTAGAAAACTACAAATTAAATACGAAGAAGTGAAATAATAATACAAAGCTAAATATATTTTGCCATTTTTTTTTGTTAATTTATAATTTCAACTTTATAAAATTGCACTTCGTCATATATGACTAATTTTTGGTTGATTTTGCTATCAGAATAATATACCATATAGTGCATATGTGGTATTTAAGAGCAGAAGAATCAATCGAAAAACGGTCATATATAATATAGCACAAATTTTTAAAATTAAGATGATAAATTGATATAAAAATAAAATTTGATGATAAAATATAAAAATAAATATAAGCATATATATTTCGTTGAGTGTGGTAGTGGATGAAGAAGTCGTTTTAGGAATCTTTATGATGAGGTGACGTGTGTGACGCCAAGTGGGAGGGACCACAGCAAAGAGAGTGGATGGGGGCGAGTGGATGGTGCCGCACAGTTCAGTTCCCCGTGCCCCCTCTCCACCATTCTTTTCCGGTCCTCTCTACTCAGCTCACTACATAATGCTAATGCTCTATGCTCTCTGCTTCTATTTCTATGTATGAATTCTCATAATTAATACGCTATTTTCACATCATCCTCAATTGGATGCCCACAGAAGCACGCACTCTGTGTTACACACAGGTATTTTTTTGTTCTGTTAATCAGTAGTGCTTTGTTTTTTTTTTCAAGATTGAGGTATATTGGTTGAGTTTCTTTTGGTTTTGATGTGAGGTTGTTGATTATTGGTGTGGGTTTCCTTTAATTGGCTAGTTTGTTTCGTCTACCGAATTCGAATTGCGTTTAAATGCATTTCATGAGTTCAGCACTGATGAAAGAGCGCATGTTTCTCTGTGGTGTTTCGATGTTTGAATTTAGTCATTTGAATTGTTCTTTGCTCACGGGGGGTGTCGGAAAAAAAAGTGTAAATTAAGTCCGTTGATGTCCAAGAGTGTGAAGGTTCATTTTGCATGATTTTTACTAGCTTGAAATGTAACTCTGTGTGTGTGTTTTCTGAAGCTCAACTGCGGATAAATTTGTGAACGTTTTCGGTTTATTAAGGTTCGCATCTTCTCCAAGTAACTGTCGGCCCATTTCTGACTGCATGATGCATAAGACATCATGTGGTGTGATCCTTGATTAAGTCAGCTCTGCAGTATCAACCATGGATGTTGACAATTATGTGCTGCTTCTCAACCTGAAACTTTATTTTACTGTGTGATCAGTCAAAAATGGAGTTGCAATACTACACTGCATCTTTAACTCCGATTACGAGCTCGTAAATATGTTTAACTTGCGCACTTCTCAGTTGAAACAAAGGTGTCTTGAACCACATGTCATTTTGGAAATTTGTTGCATACCATGTTGTATTCCGTGTCTTTTTACTAAATGATGCTGAACCAACAAATTTTTCTGTTAGAAAGGGGGTTCCATAAATATAGTTTGCTTATTTTTCAGCTTTGAGGCATGGCATTGATGTCCCATTCTGGTTCATCACACTGCATTCATTCTGAGACTACACAGTGTAAATCAAGATATAATGGAGTTAATAGCTTTGCTGATAAAATGGAGGCAGCTAAAGCTAAGGGAATCATCTTTGGTTTCCATCCTGCTTCATGGAGTTCCCTGAAGGCGACAAAAGGCTGGAGTTTAGATGGCAGTGAAGTTGGACAGAGGCGAGGGCATTGTGTAACTGTTGCTGCGAGTCCTCCTACTGAAGATGCTGTTATTGCATCAGAGCCACTTACAAAAGAAGAACTTGTAGGTTACCTTGCGTCTGGTTGCAAGCCTAAGGAAAAATGGAGGTTGAACTTCTAGCTCTTGTTGGTAATTAGATTTTAATCACATTCTTGTTGCAAAGAGATCCTCATGTTTCAATGTGTTCTTTAAAGCTGTTACTGCTATTATTTGCCCAAAGTTTAATGGTAATTTTTGGTGATAAAACAAGCAGTTTGGTGGGACTAGTTTCCAATATGTTTGTGTTTCATTTGCTTTCAGAAGATGAATTATGAAACTGCTGAGCTATATGGCTTATTTTAGAATAATTGTTTATTAGGTGTTAGGAAAGGGTCAAAGTCATAGTCCCATAACCGAGATCACTTTTCATGTTAGTCTTGGAGGTCATGCTCTGCTTTTGTTTTTTTGGTGATATTGGTTAGTCGAAGGTGTTCATATCTTGTTCCATTTGTCATGAAAACCTAGGATCGTCTTATGATTTATTTATCACTATCATGATTCTAGGCCTTCCAAAGTATATGAACTGGCATTTGTTTCCTTGTCAGCAATCTCAACCTGCAGTTCTGTGTTATTTCTTTCTCTCGAAGCTATAGTTTTTGAATTTAATTGTGGCATGTTTATGTGTTGGATGGTGCATATGTCAGCCGCGGATTGACATCTAACACAACCAATGTCATTGTAACATACAGGATAGGAACTGAACACGAAAAATTTGGGTTTGAAATTGGAACACTGAAACCCATGAAATATGAACAGATAGAAGAGCTTCTCAATGGTTTATCTGAGAGATTTGATTGGGATAAAATAATGGAAGGTGAAAACATAATAGGACTTCAACAGGTGTGTCCTTTTCTTTCTCCAGTTTCTAATGTGATGTGTGGTCGAATTCCCATTTTTGTTTATGCTATGCAGCAGCACAGTGGTATATACAGGAACACGCAGTTGCTGCAGTAACATATCATTTCCCCCTGTTCCATCTAAAAAACATGTTACTAAACCCTTCTTTTCCATGTTAAGAATTTACTCAGTATGAGCAGCATCTTTCCCATTTCTCATATGCTTGCCATTAAGACGTGCATTTACATTGCAATACTCTGTTTCTCTCAATGTAGTTTCTACCAAAACTTTATTGTTTATTGGTAGGGAAAACAAAGTATATCATTGGAGCCTGGTGGTCAATTTGAGCTTAGTGGTGCTCCTCTTGAAACTCTGCATCAAACTTGTGCTGAAGTCAATTCTCATCTTTACCAGGTTGGTAGACCTGGGTCTATATGTAGCATGAGCAATCTAGTATTCTGGGTTTGTCCTTCCTAAAATTGCTTTTCACTTATCAAGAGGTTCTAAGCTAGATTTTGGAAAATACAATAATATGCAAGTGTTTTTCCTGAAAATGCATGGAGGAATTACGGTGCATCATCTGTGAGTTCTTCTGAATTGCATCATTTTGTTGAAGAGTTATATAATATGGTAAATTTGTTCTGTGGAATGTGATAATGAACTAGAGTGTAAGATCATTGGCATGGAGCGCTTCCACATCATGAATTCAGGCTATGCTATCTTTGGCTATCACAGTTTAGTACGTGTTTTAAGTGTGAAAAATTCCAATAGAAGTGTAAAACCATGTCTACGGACCTTCTTTAACAGCTATGACTTGTTATTGTGGCTGTAGTGACTTTTTTGTTCCTCTTCCTTCCACTGCATTTCTTTGCTTATCTCATTTGTCTTCTAGTAATCCAATGAAAAGTGGTTCTTTGATTTGCCAGGTGCAATACTGGGAATATGTTCACTCTGTGTGTGTGTTTTATGTAAATTTCAGTTCTGTTGTACACAACTCACCTTGACCGGCCAAATCAGACTCCAATTTGGTTTAGTGTAACAATTGTTACAAATTTCTCAGGTCAAAGCAGTTGCAGAGGAGATGGGAATTGGATTTTTAGGGATTGGCTTTCAGCCCAAATGGAGACGTGAAGTCATACCAGTAATGCCTAAGGTAATGTCTATATAAATTCTTTCGTTGGGTGTCAAGTGAGGCAGCAAATTTTGTTGTGATCTAATGGAATATTTTGTGTTATGTACATTTTAAGATACTGTTAGCTAGCTGGGATATATCTTTAAAAAGAACAAGCTGAAAGAAATTCAACTATAATCATGTGCAATAAATATGGGTGCTTCTGAATCTTTATGAGTGGGTTGGGTCAATTACTCCATACGCAGCTTAAAAATCTCTATATAGGAGTTAATGTTCTTAATTTGTTGTGGATTTTCCTTTCTTGACATCATTAAGGAAAGAAGAGCAGAAAGTTCAATTGAACAGGTCATTTTCTTTTAGGGAGGCAAAACAATCAAATACATCATTTATTGCAATGGGATATCGAAGACCAATCATTATCTATGGCTTTATATCAAATCATACAAGAATACCACATAAAGAGAGAAATCACTGTTGATTTAGATAAACACAAAAACATAGGTAAGGTTCGAATCCTAGACCTCTTAATTTTTGAGTCTTGGTGTTGGCCTCAGAGTTAGCTTTTGGTCAAGACCTCATTGGGGATTGGATCAAAAAAATTTGAAGTGGACAAGATTGACAATTTTGTTTGTGGTACAACTCTAGACAGCAGACTAGGGGTGTTCGCCAACTCCAAAGTTGTGCATGTTCTTAGAAACTTCAAGCTACCAACTGTACATCTGCACCTCAGGAACTAACGGGCTTGTGTTGCTATGATATGCGTGTGCATAAGTTGGTATTAAGTGAGTCTGATACATTTGAGATGTTTATCTTTCTATGCAATTCTTTCCTTTGGCTCAGAACGGATGAAAATATTTAGGAAACAGATTTTTAGTGGATTCTTTTAAAGCCAAAATAACTTGTGAAATAGAGTCATAGATTTCGACAGAGTGAGATGCACATATGCAGAAAATAAACATCGTGCAGTCATGAAGAGCAACTTCTTCTTGTTGTCACTGATCATTTTCCTTAGTTTCTTTACATCTTGATCATTAGTGTTTCCAAAATTGATGAGCAGTTATTTCTTATTAGCTCTATTCTAATCATTGATGTTAAAAAAATTTCAATATTCATGATATTTTATTTAAGCATGCAAAATCCATTTCCTTCAGTTAATATGAGTTACTTTGTGTGCATTTTAATTTGTCCGTATCTAGCAATTAAAATGATCTGATCAACTGAAGTCTAGCAATTATATATGATCTGATCAGCTCACTCTACATTCTAACAATATAATTTGGCTCAGGGAAGATATGAGATTATGAGAAATTACATGCCCAAAGTTGGTACACTTGGACTTGATATGATGTTTCGAACATGTACTGTCCAGGTGAGGAATTTTTTAACTTTCATTTTGTGGATTTTCTGTTTCATTGATATTCCTTTGGTCATTGTCATGCTTTATTTGTATCCTCCAAATTTCCTCTTCCAAGGTGATATACTATAATGGTTTTTCTATGAGCAGTTGTCCACATTGTGTGATACAGGTGAATCTGGATTTTCATTCTGAAACTGATATGATAAGGAAGTTCCGGGCTGGTCTTGCCTTACAGCCTGTAAGTTGATCACGTATTGTTCAGGAACTTATTTGATTATATGGAATCTCACTTGTTTCTCAGAACAGATAGCTACAGCGCTGTTTGCAAATTCACCTTTCACTGAAGGGAAACCAAATGGTTTTCTCAGCATGAGAAGGTAGTAATATCTTCCATGATGGAGCCTCTTGAACGTTTCATCCTTGTCCTGAATATTGGTCTGAAATTGTATATCATTAATTGAGGCATTGATTTTACGTTATCATTCTGTTTTCTGCCACAGCCAAATTTGGACAGACACTGACAATGACCGTGCTGGGATGCTTCCATTTGTCTTTGATGACTCTTTTGGGTAAATTTCCTTGTATCTCTGACTCTTTGATTAGGCGGATGGCAAATCTTACAATCATGAGAACTAAGGAATTAACAGCCTACTTCATGCTTAAGCCTGTTTCTTTTCTTGTTGGCACAGGTTTGAACAGTATGTAGATTATGCTCTTGATGTTCCAATGTACTTTGTCTATCGGAATAAAAAGTATATTGATTGTGCTGGGATGTCCTTCCGGGTTCTTATCCATGCTTGCTCTTTGAATTTCTCCATTATGTAATTCTGCTATATTATCATGTGACTAATTCTTATTTGAATTCGCTGCAGGATTTTATGGCTGGGAAACTTCCATGTCTTCCGGGTGAATATCCCACTCTTAATGACTGGGAGAATCATTTAACAACAATATTTCCAGAGGTTTATATTGTGTCTAATTGCTTGAAAATTTATGCCAGTTACCTTGATGGTTTTCCTGATTTTGGGCATTATCAATTTCAGGTAAGACTGAAAAGATACTTGGAGATGAGGGGTGCTGATGGAGGACCTTGGAGGAGGCTGTGCGCACTTCCTGCTTTCTGGGTATTTTCTCTAAATTTGCATAGTATCTTACCTGGTTTACATGACTGGGATTTTATCAACTTAGGACAATAGAAAATATAAATTGGGTATGGGTAGTGATTTGCATGTTCTTGCTGAAGAATTAATGATGAGCATTCAGTAATAATTGTACTTTTAGTTCCTGTAATGTGAGAATTCTTGATCTCCTTAGCAGTTGAAGGGAGTAGTTGTTGCTGGTAGTAAAGAGTGGGACAGGAGGAAACACCCGAAGAGTCACTTGTAAAATGCATGTTTTTGAAATAAA
>NC_026150.1:8372589-8404797 GCF_000512975.1 Sesamum indicum
TTTGCACATGATCATAATTTTTGGTTGAAATATGAAGGTCTAATACTATTATCCCTCTCAGGTGGGTCTCTTGTATGATGAGGTATCTCTACAAAATGTTCTGGACATGACAGCTGATTGGACACAAGGAGAAAGACAGATGCTAAGGAATAAGGTAACATGTTTAACTGGCTGACTCTGACTCTGATTTTAATCATTTTCAATGCGATAAACATTCAAGTACAGTGAAATCATATCTATGTGGTTGCTTGGAATTTGTTTAGTGTAAAAGTGAACTTTTCCGCAAGTGAAAGAGAGAGATCTTGATGGTCTTCTGCAGCGGCAGAATTTTATCCATTCTATGTTGCTGTTTCTGCTGCATCTGAAACTGCTCCTTTCCTCTTATATTTCTGTGCATGTTGGGTTATTGGTCACCATTGTTGTCTGCTTTCTGATGGTTGAAGTTGCTAAGCCATACACTTTTATAGATCTTAACATCATCACTGGCAGAATTGCACGTCGAATGATTTCATAGTTATATAATGTACAATGCATTCATGTGGGGTTCAGAGAATTTGAGATTTTCTTCTGTGCGCGCATGTCTGCGGAGTGCATGCATCCTATTTAGCAAACAAGATTCAAGTGTTCACAGCACCTGCTACAGAGAATTTCTTAGAGTAAAATTCATTCTGTCTTCTGCCAACATGTACATTACATTATTGCACGGTTTTACTCGTTAAACGCAGTTCAGACAGCATGGATTTTCGTCTGTGCTACGGTCTGTCATCAACAATCTAAATCTTACTATAGCTTTGTACATGAGAGAGTAAACTATTATCACCTTTTACATGTTTGATGACCTTGGTGTTTGGTGATTTGGAGTTTTGACTTTTGGCTGAGTCCTCTTTTAAAGAGATAGTATCTTGTCTGGCCGTGCAATATCATTTCTGCAGTTGGAAGTTATACAGCCATGAAACTCCCTTTTTAATCCAAAACTGTGTAATAGGTGCCAAAGAGTGGCCTGAAGACGCCATTTCGTGATGGACTGCTGAAGCATGTTGCCCAAGAGGTCGTAAAGTTTGCAAAGGTGACTTAATCATTTTTTTTGGTGCACTTAATAGTAATAGCTTTATGTGTCGACTATTGATCTTTCTTCCTACCTGCTCATTCATGTGCACGATTCTTTCTCATAGGATGGCCTGGAAAGAAGAGGCTTTAAGGAAACCGGATTTCTAAATGAAGTGATGGAAGTAGTTAATACAGGTAAGGAATGAAGTCATTCTTTTTTCATTTTTCCAGGATTTTTGGAGTTAACCTCCTTCACTCCCATCTCTTGGTATTTGCTGAGTTGAAATAACGCGACATGTGCGAAATCTGTTACTGCTTATTCCTAACATGGACATCAAGAAAAGTTTCCTTGTCTAGCACGCCCCGATATAGATATTTGGTTTCTTGGTCCATTTGCCTTCTTGTATGTTTTTACCTTCTGTCCTATGTTCTTTAGTGCCTCCTTGGAACCAATTGTATTTGATATTTCTTGTGCATATTTGTCCTGGCAGGTGTAACACCAGCCGAAAAGCTCCTTGCATTGTACCATGGGAAGTGGGGACAAAACATCGATCCTGTTTTTGAGGAGCTGCTCTACTGAGAAGCTCGTTCGACAATCCTTCTTCATGTCCAGCCAATTCTTATGTTCGTTTTGCTCCTCTGAATCAATCCTTAAGGTGATCTGAGAAATCTTGCGCAAAACTGCAAGCCTAATTTTTGGTTCTTGTTTATCAAACCTTAATATCTGCAGTAACTGCTAGATTTTTGGCCAATCTTTCTCAGATAATTAAACCTGACAAAATTTGACGTACCTCCCTGGTACCAAGCTGCATTCTGTAGAACAACCAGTTTTGAACTTTTTCATAACGTTATCGACAGTGAAAAGAGTTAACAACGTTAGCGATACTCCATAGCTGAACAAGAAAATGCTCATAAACAAGATGCAAGTTGTTGGATTCTTGCTGCTGTAAACTATAAATGCTCAAGAAAACATAGTATCCAGACAACCCATGACTTTGTCACCCTCAGGATCCAGCTATCCTGAGTCCATGTGGATGTGGTATTGTGCCATGTGCTCCCATTCTTCCCCTGCTGCCCTACCATGTTATACTCAAAGATATGTACAACTTCCCACCACCATTATTGGCATTGGCGCTTCACCCCTATTTTACTCAACAATGAAACTCCGTCCTCATCGACCATTACCTTCTGTGCAATTTGACGGTTTTCAAGAACAAAATATGATAGTTCTTGGGACATTTTTGCATACTTGGTGAAAACTTAAGTTATTTTATCGTACTGCACCTCCACGGATTGCTTTTGATTATCTTCGATCCCATGTTCATGTACGATGAATCCTACATTACAGCTTCGTGAAGAAGACAGATACAACTTCAACCATGTACTTCATGCAAAGAATGTCAAACCAGTTCAAACATATTTATTTTTCTTGTGGAATATTCTTTATTTTTAGGGCACGCATGCCTGTTAAAGATTTGATACGAGGGGGACTGATTGCACTGGAAATGGGTATCTATTTAAGTCATTTCTGACCTTTAAGTCATACATTATGATTTCGATAATTTTATTTTATAATATATTTATATTTTCGTGCAATTATTTGTAATCAAATTGGGAGTTGGTGAGTGCTGCTGCAAGCTGTAGAACCATATCTTGGACATATATAGTTTTATTACAGGAAAATATCAGCATAAAATATATCCTGTCATGTCTTGTTCTTTCCTATATGTAATATTATATATTTTGGTCCCGCGAAGCTGATTGGGAGATATTTGGACAGGATACCCGGTTTGCAGTTGTCCCCCTTAGTCAACAAAGTCGCTCATACATGCCATCATCTTCACCTCTGTAGTACTCGTAAATATTCATAATTTACAAAAAGGGTCTCTAAGTTGAATGATTTATATCCTATGTTTTCTTCATTTTCAGTTTAAATAGCACAAGAACAACCTTGACTTAGAGGTGTTTGCAAGTATTGAAAATACCTGCTTTTGAATTTGGAGATACAATTTCTACTTCATTTAAGTTAAATAAGCTAAAAGTTGTAAGCTGGTGAGAAGATGCTTATTGCAATTTTTATAAATAAGTTGAACTTATCTATGACATTTTCATAATTACATTTTTTCATCTGAATTTTGACTCCTTTTACACTTTGACATCTAAACTTTTTTTGTGTCAACTCATCATCTTAACTTTACAAAATTTTACATTTTATCATTTATAACTGTTTTTCAACCAAATTTTTTTATCGAAAAAACATTACATGCAATGCATGCGTAATGTTTAATGATTATGTGATGTGATATTTTTTATATATGCACAACATGTGATGTTTTTCCAGCAGAAAAATCAACAAAAAGAGGATCATGCAAATTTCGCAAAGTTGCGATGATAAGTTGATACAAAAAAAAAAAAAATTCAATAGCGAAATATAAAAACTGGCATAGTTCGGATGACAAAATGTAATTTATCTTTATTTTTATATATTTTAGAACTACTCCTTCCCATAATGGTTAAAACCTATCCACTTCATAATAGTTAAGTAATTTTACAAATAAGCTGGTAAATTACCCCACCTTTTTACCAAACACTTTTCTATCAATTTTTTCTATTTACTATTATTACTTCCAAATACTCTCAATTTTTACATCTTAATCACTTCTCAATTTTTTTCTAAAATTAAGCATCATTTGGAGAAGTATAAATTTCTGCAAACACCTCTTGAGCTATTCCCCACTATGCTTAGCAAAATAGATCAAGTTTGCCTATCAATAACAATGAACTTATAGTGGGGTGAAAGCTGTATAAAAAGAATGACAAGGACATTGGATTCCATATCATGAACCAACTCTTCCTTTTGTTACAACTTGGAAGCTGGAAATTGAGAGAGTGAGAATCTATAATGAGAAAAGACATCTCAATCGACAGAAAAACACTCAAGGCTTCAATAATTGAAGCTTCACCTATCTAACCCCTCACCCCCAAGTTGGCAACCGACGATTATTATGTTTAAACTCATTCTTTATTATCAAGAAACATTAAAAATAGAGAAAAATATCACATCGTCGCCCTCAGAAATGAATGACACAATCTACCATGATAGTTGATCGTCACGTTTCACTAGTCGCATAGGGTGAACTAGCGCTTCATTTTGATACATATATTCCATTCTGTATCGATCAAAATGTCCTAAAATCTTCTTGCAGTTTTGAATATCATATTGCTTCCAAAGTAGGCATTTCATAATTCAAACAATTACCATAAGATGTAAAGTTTTATGGTAAGGATACAATTCTTAAACATATACCAAAAATAAACCAAAAAGAGATGGTGAGACTTAATTTCACTAACATATATCATGAAAATGGTGGGATACATGAGTAGGGTTTTACCATTAGGAAGATGGGAAAAGGCCAAGGATGAGTAAGTAGTTTTGGAATGTATATGCAGCCCACATGAGATATCAAGGAATTAGTTGTCTTGTCTCCTTTCCAATCCAGCTCAGAGCTCCTGTTGAGCTTTGACATGGTGGCCGAAAACAAGCCCACATGAAATTATTATATGTAACTAAGCAATTATTCTTATCCTGAGATATAGAAAAATATCAAAGTCCCAATCATATTTACTATTCCACCCTCATCTTCACTACAAAACCCAATTTTCCTTCATAGCCCCCCGTGTTCTATCCATTTTCCTATTCCAAGTTCTTGTAACCTATTTGGTTTGAGCCAACAAAACCCTTGGTTGGTAGAGGAAAAGCAGACAAGGGAAAGAAAATGAGAGAAATCCTTCATATTCAAGCAGGGCAATGTGGGAACCAGATTGGAGGCAAGTTCTGGGAGGTGGTTTGTGATGAGCATGGAATCGATGCTCTCGGGAATTATGTTGGCACCTCGAGGGTTCAGCTCGAGAGGGTTAATGTTTACTACAATGAGGCTAGTGGAGGGAGGTATGTCCCTCGAGCCGTGTTGATGGACCTTGAGCCGGGGACGATGGACAGCCTACGGACTGGACCGTATGGCAAGATATTTAGGCCTGATAACTTTGTTTTCGGACAGAATGGTGCTGGAAACAATTGGGCCAAGGGGCACTACACCGAAGGAGCTGAACTGATTGATTCTGTGCTTGATGTTGTTCGCAAAGAAGCAGAGAACTGTGACTGCCTGCAAGGTATACTCCTCCGAACCACACTGTTTTTCAGCTATAGATGTCAACAAAAATCAATAAAAAGTGACCATAAAACTTCGTCTGTTAGACATAGCTTGGAAACCAGTAATGGCGCTTAGCTAATTTGATCCAAGACCACATGAATCTCTTGTTTTGCAATGGGGCTTGGCTTGATTATGGTGGAAGATTATATGAAACTATTGTTTTGTGGTGACAGGTTTTCAGATATGCCATTCACTCGGAGGAGGCACGGGTTCAGGAATGGGAACCCTGCTGATCTCCAAGATCAGAGAAGAGTATCCTGACAGGATGATGATGACATTTTCCGTCTTCCCTTCACCTAAGGTCTCTGACACTGTTGTTGAACCCTACAATGCTACCCTCTCAGTCCACCAACTTGTTGAAAATGCAGATGAGTGTATGGTCCTCGATAATGAAGCTCTCTATGACATTTGCTTCCGCACACTCAAGCTCACAAATCCAAGCTGTAAGTCATCAAGACTCAGTTCTAAGTACATCTATCCACAATGCAAATTTTAGTTTCTTTGACGCGTTAACAAAAACTTTAGGTGTGTTTACACAACCCTGGCAGGCAACCATACTAGAGGTCATATACTGTAGTTGTTGTTTCTTTGAGGCATTACAACAAACAGTTAGCTAAATTTTGCACAATGCATTTCATACTAAGCAACAGGGAGATACTAGGTATGTAAATTACAAATGAATTTTAACGAACCTCCCTTGGTTGTCTAATTTATGTTTGCAGTTGGAGATCTGAACCACCTGATATCAACAACAATGAGCGGAGTTACATGCTGCCTCCGTTTCCCGGGCCAACTCAACTCCGACCTCCGCAAACTCGCCGTGAACCTCATCCCATTCCCACGCCTCCACTTCTTCATGGTGGGGTTCGCGCCACTAACCTCGCGCGGCTCCCAACAATACCGCGCCCTCACGATCCCTGAACTCACCCAACAAATGTGGGACGCCAAGAACATGATGTGCGCCGCGGACCCCCGCCACGGGCGCTACCTAACCGCATCCGCCATGTTCCGGGGCAAGATGAGCACGAAAGAGGTGGACGAACAAATGATCAACGTGCAAAACAAGAACTCATCCTACTTCGTGGAGTGGATCCCCAACAACGTGAAGTCAAGTGTTTGTGATATTCCCCCAACAGGGCTGTCGATGTCGTCGACTTTCGTGGGGAACTCGACGTCGATACAGGAGATGTTCCGGCGAGTTTCAGAGCAGTTCACAGTGATGTTCAGGAGGAAAGCTTTCTTGCATTGGTATACAGGGGAAGGAATGGATGAGATGGAGTTCACAGAGGCGGAAAGCAACATGAATGATCTGGTTTCGGAGTATCAGCAGTATCAGGACGCCAATGCTGATAATGAAGAAGAGTATGATGAAGAGGAGGAGGAGGAAGTGGAGAACTGATCAGAGGGATTCTGCTTGAATGAATTCTTGGGGTTTGTTGTTCTTGTTTTCTGCCTTCAATTTCATCCTGTCTATGTATACGTATGTATGAATCAATAATCGCTGTGATTGCTTTTTTTTCATTTCTGTAATTCTCATTATTATTATGCTACTTATTTATTGATTTCATTACTATTTCTACATTTCCAATTTCTTTTATTTTTATTAATGTATCAACTTTGAAATTTTATAATTTGAATATGAAATTCTTTTAAATTTATCAAATTATTATTATATATAATTAATAAATTAATTATATATTTAACGAATTAGGTTCGATTTTTGGTGATCTTTTTTAGTTTTATATCAAAATGAAACCAATAAATGCTATATGGTTTTATTGTAAGTATAAAATTGCGTCTAAAGATAAACCATAAAAATCGTTCGATTCAAACAATTTAATTTTTTTTTATCATCCCTGCTGAAGGATTTGAATTTGATAGAGGAATTTGAAAAAATATCTTCAATTGACCGTATATAAAAAAATAAAAAATTCTTTAATATTCAATAAAATATAGTTCGAAATTAGAATCGAATAACTTAAAATCCTTTGAAAATATAATTATCCAAATAAATTCCAAAAATTCATTATTAGAGATTTAAAATTTTAAAATCATCAATCCAAATACAATCTAATTTTTTTTATTATATATTAAATGTAATATAACACGATTTGAACTTTTTTAGAAAAAAAAAGAAAAGCCCAGAATTGCTTTTGTTAGTATTTGTTAGTGCAGCCGTGCTGCTGGATGAGCTTACTCTCACACTCAAAATGGTCCAATCAATGCCCAATTTTGTATCCCATGGGCCTCTCTTTAGGTCAGTCCTACATCTGACAAAAACAAGACCGTGTTTGGGCTGATTTTTGTTTTTTTCCTTCTTAAAAAGGGTACAAATTTGATGTGCCACTTAATTAAAATCATATCGCGCCACATCACCATAATCTAATGGAATTATTGATGTGGTTAAGTAAGACAGACTTTTTTGGTACGTTTTAAAATTTAAGAAATGTTTGTGACATTCGAAGATAGTAAATATATTTATTTAAATTTACTGTTCTAATGTCACTTTGTTACGACCCAAATCCCCAACAAAGCCTCGTTTCATTACTTAACCCTATTTACTAAATTAATATTTTATCCCCATAAATCTTTAAATTATATTAGTTTTCTTTATTTTATGGTTAAGTTTCCTGTGGCTTACTCTATTATACTAATAATAATAGAATATTAAAGAACAGCAAGTGCCCAAATTTCAAATTTAGGCCCATGAAACTATATCTAGATTCTTACAAAAATAAAAATAAAAATTGGGCCTTTGTCTCTTCTCTTACAAAATATCGATGTTTGCCGTTAAATATAAAAAGTTCGGGTCTCACCAGAAGTACAAATATTTCTCTTATTATATAGATTTATTATAATTTAATTGATGATTGACCAAACCAACGTATTACTCAATTTATAATAATATTGATTCATAACGTATTTAACGCTTAAAAAAATAAGTAAACTTTTGTAATATAATAATAATAATACATGCAATAATTCATAATATTAGCTTTATTTTGCAGTCCAGCATCACATAGGGTAGCCCCCTCCCCCCAAAAGCAAAAAACACACTTGATTGTATTATATATTAGGAATTAAAGGAAGATTGGGGATGATACGAAGCCATTTTTTGTGAAACATTAACCCAAAAAAGGGGTCAAAATTTTGAGAGAAAAAACAAAAAAACCTACGAAAAGTAAAAGCAACAGAGTCATGTGGAGGGGCACATTATTGCAATCACCTATAAATAAAAGTAGCTATAAGCTAGGCCAAAAATATCATAGAGAAACTTGTTTCAGTAATTTAGACCGACGTTAGTGCATGAGATCTAATTCAGTTGGTAAAATTGAAATTTTATAACTATAGTTTCATTACTATGTGAGTATTGATTGATCTACTTTAATATTAGTTGTTGATCTGTTGTAATTGCTGTTGTTGTTAGTTATATGTTTTTGATAGGATTAAATGTACTTTTTTTAGTCTTGTAATTTAGGTCATTTGACGCTTTCGTTATTTAACTTTTTAGGATAGTATTTTTGGTCAAGTATCTTTTTAGTAATTTAGGTCTTTTTGTTCATTAGTGTTCACCTCCGCCGGTGAGTAGAGTGAACCCCAAATTAATTTAAAATATCACATAAAAGACATATGCGAAAAGGGTGAAGTCGACCGAAAACTAAAACTCTAAAAATTTAAAAGTGTAGGATCAAAATATTATTTTAAAAAATTAAGTGGTAAAAGTATTAAATTATTTAAATTACGGAATTAAAAATATATTTAAATTTATTTGATATTGATAATTAAATGTCCTGATTGTTGATGATGGGGAAAAAAGCAAAACATGCACAAATGTGAAAAGAAAAAAGGTAACGTAGTCATTCAACACTGGCGGGTCTAGTTATGATAGTACTCTTTTTGATTTATAAGGAAAAAAAGAAAAGGGTTATTATATATATGTATATATATATATATATATATTAAATTATGGAAATATATTAATATGATAAAAAAAGAGAAAAAGGGTTATTTGACTATTTCTTGAACTAACCATACACATTTCTAGATTACTAATTAATAATTTATAAATTAGTTACGATCTGTCCATTAATAAATAATCATAATATTATTTTTCTATGATGCTTTAGCCGGGAGATTATATCAATAAAAAAATTAATGATAATTTTAAAGTTGCTTTTAAATAAAAAAAATTAGGGAGATTGGTTAATTGCCAACATAAATAAATTATCAGTCTCTATAATTATGAGATCAAAATTACAATTTTTACCATTCTTGATGAGTCGAACAATAGGGTATTTTTGTTGGAACATATGAAAATACACGAATACAATTAGTTTAGGGTCAGGACTGATGTTTTATCAATAGTACATATAATTAATAACAATTTTTGTACAATTATATGAGTTTATATTATTATTATTATGGAAAAATTTCAAGGACCCCTGTGATATTGAGAATGTTTATTTTATTTTTTAAAAAAATAAAGTATTAATTACACCTCTTGTGATATGAAAAAATTTAAAAAATTCCCTGAGGCAAGAGTGTATGGTACGCGCGCGTTGACTGAGATTTTGGGTCTGAAAAGTGTATTTTTTGATAATTTTGCCTTCTCTCTAATCTAATATATATTATTTTCTAAAAATTGTTAATATAAAATGCATTTTCAAAATAAAAAAAATTAGAAAAATAAAAAAAATCATAGAAAATTTTAAAAAAAATTGCCAGAATATCCACAATATCTACAATATCCAAGAGAGAGAGAGAGAGAGAGAGAGAGAGAGAGAGAGAGAGAGGACGGATGGTGGGAGGTGAGGGAGGGAAGCGGAGGCAAGGAACGGACAGAGAGAGGCAGGAAGTTGGCCGACGCCAAAGAGAGAGAGAGGGGAAGAGTGATTGTAGAATGAGCAAAAAATTTACTAAGTGTCACTTATATATTAAAATTTTGAAACGGTCAAGTATTATAAAATTGTTCCCACGACGGTTCCAATATTAATGAAACAACACCATTTTACTAGCAAAATAACGACGTTTTGATTCGTTTGGAGTGGCAACTTTTTGGAACTCCTATTGGAATGGTCATTTATTAACTAAACAGTTCCCATATATATTCTTAAACTATGAAAAGATATCATTTTTACCCAAAAACGATATTGTATAAATATCTGTATTACAAAATCGTTCCTATTTGTTAAAAACCATTGCTATTAAAGTTCCAAATAAATATTTATTTTTCAAAAAAATAAATAAAAATTAAGAAAAATTCGTATCGAACACGTTAATGAGCAAATCTTGTATATATATTTTTATATATAAATATGTATATGTATAAATACATGTTTAATGTTGTATTTTTTGGAGACAAAAATTACTATTTTTTATCAAATCTTGTCTCTTTTATATTATTTATATAAGTGTATATACATATTATATATATAGAAAGTTGAAAAATAAAAAAATACACAGATAAGGTGTAAAAATACAAAAATAAACTTTGGGTGTGTTTTATCTTGTTTCGAAAAATGCGAAAATATGAAACCAAATTTATTGTATGTTCACTATATGAAGTATAATTGTATATTCAAATTTATTAGTATTACATAGATGTAACTAAAATTTTATATTATTATATTGCATCGCCTAATCAGCCCGTTAAAATTTTACCATATGATTAAAAGACAAAAGACTACATTCAATAAAGTTTTGGATATTTTTATCACACGGATATTGAGATATCGTATCCGATTTGTAATAAGCGAGATCCAAAATGGTGCAACCATCAGTCAAGTCATATGATTTTATATCAGACTGTTATATATATTCAAATAGACAAAATCTTATATGAGTTAAGTTTGGAATCCGACTTGAGAATGTTGAGATATTGTAACCGAAATGTATACTAGATATATTTTTAACATATTTTGAAACGATTATTTTAAAATTTGAAATGATTCACGGTAATTTATCATTAGGACCAATTGTTGATTAGAGTTAGGAACGATTTTTAAAAAATATAATTAGGAACAATGTCTTAATACATAACCGTTCCCAGTTCTAATTTTTTCAACTTTTTTTCTTTTGAAGGCACCAAATAAAATTATTGTGGAATTCTTCTTGGAATGGTCAAAATTGAAATAACCGTTCCAATATTAGAATTTTCCATTTTTTTTTTGCTGGAGGTGCCAAATGAAAGTATTGTCGAACTCTTATTGGCATGGTCAAATTGAAATAACCGTTCCAATGTTTGAATTTTTCTCCTTTTTTTGTAGGGTTGGAACAGATTCTAATTGTTCCTACTGAAAATTTCACTTAAGTACCATACACTTTGAGACGATTTTGTTGGACCAGTATATGTACAATACAGTTCCTATTGGAAACTTTATTAGAATACCGTACAATTTGTAATGAGCATCGGGAACACAATTAAGAACGACCATCTAGCTGTTGAAATTTGGTCGTTATACCGCTATTGGAATGGGTATTATAATACAATACTTTCTATGCATTAACGCCGTTCCTAATTGTACCTCACTGTGGAACGGGTTGTTGAGCACATACGATTTTCCACAAATACCACATTTAGGAACATCCTTTGTAATACACGTTTTTCTAAGTACTTAAATCGTCTCAAATTATATCTCATTTTGGAATTATTTTTTCAACGATCTACTTTTCATCGTACTTTGGAGCTCATGTTGGAACGGTAATGATGTGCAATTCGTGGGTTGTTCCAATTTCTACCAAACCGTTTCAAAACGTGTTACAATATTTTCATTCTACGTTTGGAATGGCTGCAGGAACAACTTGTAACACTAATATTGGAACGACTTTGGGAACGGTTCGACTGTTCCAAAAATAAAAGATGGAATATAATAAGACCCTGATGTCAGCAACCTGATTCCATTCCTCAAGAGTGCCAATGCCCGTTACAATACGGAACAAGGTTTGAAACGGTCATCTAATCCGTTCCAAACAAATTCCGTATTTTTTTGTAGTGTATTATTTATATATTATATAATAAATAATAAATTCTAAAATAATATATAAATATTGATTAATAATAAAATATTATTGTATATGTAAAATATATTATTATATTAATATTTTAATATAATATTTTTTAATTAAATTAACTAAAAATTAAATTTTTTTAAAAAATAACCGCTCCGTCACCGCCGCCGCTGCAAAGGGAGGGCCTGGCACCACCGGGGCAATGGCAAACTAATACATATAATATGATTGTATCTAACATGTCATTTTTTAAAATCACGTAGGACTAATTAAAAATCCTCCCAACAAATATTGAATTGGCATGTTATGTTATTTTTAGGTAAAAAATTAAATTTCGGTCACCAAAAGATTAAATTTCATCAATTTTAAAACTTAATCAATTTATAAAAATGAGTATAATTATCCAACTAAAATTAATATTAAACATATTTAGCGGACTTTCGTGAGAATGCATACACAAAAAGACCTACTTCATATGATTATTAATATAACTGCAAAAATATGGCCAAGAATTCAATGCGATCCTCCCCATGCAGTACCATATATTCCTCCTCACCGAAACAAAGAACACTAGTGTCGTGTCCGCTTAAAACATCACCAGAAAAGCAACGGATTCATGTGCAATGTAGTAATGATGATGTTTATTTCATGTCAAGGGGGCAGCAAATCTAAGGAAATCCTGTCCCATCTCATCTCAAACTAGCTTGTCACAACAAAGCACTCTTAATAAGTAACATTACTGCACGTCTTCTTTCTTACACGTAGAGTGAATGCTGACGTGATTAAATATCAATGAGAAATAAATATATTGGTTCGGGTTAAGGATCGATTTCGTTTTGAATGTTGTCCAAATCACAAGTATTTGAAAACTCAAGAAATAAAGTATATCGTTTGACTGATTGAATAGTTTTAAGTAAAAACAGTGCAACCCTTAAGTCAAATCAGAAGGAGAGATTAGATGCTGGGTATGATCAAAATAGTTGTGGGTATTTATAGAGCCAAATGTTCTTACTTGTACAGGTCCACATAGCGTGATTCCAAACTCCCAAATGCAAGAATCATTGAATGGCTTCAATTCCGGATCCTCGAGTCGGGACGGGTCAAATGCGATTCCACGTCAATAAAAAATACAAATAACTTGATCTTAACTCTTAGTAGGTATATTACCTTTATGAGGAGTATTTTGGTCTTCTTAGCATTAAGTCCAATATATCACCATCACTTGTCATTACTTTATTTAAGTCCCAAAATTTTGGCTTTCTTTGGACAGCTTTTCATTAAAAAAAAAAAAAAAGTGTAAAAGTTTCTTGAATAAAATATTTTTGGATAATCGAGATAATTTACTGAATTTCCTATATTTGCATTAAATAATAGAATGTATTAATCCTTTGGGTAGAAGAAATCAAGGAATTATGGATAATACGCAAAATAAGGATCTTATAAGTCATGACTAATCACTATAATAAAATAAAATATAATATTAGTGACAAAGATTAAGACGTAAGTTTTAAATAATCATTAAAAATATATATTAAATAACAATAATTTGGTTTTGTCACTATGTAATTATTAATGAAAAGAATTACGCATAAAACAGTCAACTACATGGCTAAAATTGTATTTTTTTTCTTTTCGATAGAAACGGTGATTACATATTACATTAATATAAATAAAGTGACAAAACATCAATTCTATCATGAATCTCATAGTACAATAAACTTGCATTAAATGAAATAAACACTCATTACAATAAGCTCACATTAAGCGAGATAGACACCGAAATATCTGGTGGGACTCGAACCCATGACTTTATTGGATCTCAACTTTAACCACTAGAGTAATACATTATTGGTGCATTTTTTCCCTTATTATTTATTGAATAAATTAATTACAATCATCAATATCAATTATTCAAATTAACAACAAGCGACAACTACAACAATCTTATATAAATCATTAATATCAGATAACTATAAGTTTATATCTAATCAACACCTACTATCAAAGTAGACAACGCATATTATTAAAGTAAAATAACATCCCACACGTTGGTAGAGTTCGAAACCGATGACTTTAAAACTTGGTCTTCGACCCCCTCAATCACTACGAAAGCCTCCGATCAATGCAATGAAATGTGTCTATATATCTATTTATTTCTTAACTCGAAATGAGATTATAGTCTTAATTTCGTCAATTGAACTAAACATATCTACATTTTTGTTGTGCGAATAGAAATTGCTACTCCCGACCAAAATCCCAGGAATAAGTTCGTTTGTCAGCTTATTCCATATTCTGCTCATATTTGTTTGTTGTGTGCTCTGTAAATCGCGTAAAGCAAGAGGAAAAAGTGCAAAGAAGAGGAAAAAAGGGAACACACTTCCTCAATTATCGAACGTGCGGATCATAAAAAATGCTGAGTCCTCAACATTCGACAAATTCAAAGCAAACATATGTAAGTGTTTCGTGTTGATCAACGAAAACCATACTATTTTTCCTGTGCTCAAAGGAAAAAAGAAAGACTATTTAATTTCTGTTTGGCATCATTATCACAATAAATATAATGTAATTAAATTTGATGTTGTAAGATCAAATGTACGTTATTAGTGTAACGACGTTCGTACGATCTTTATGTAAAATAATAAATATATAATCCATTAAGACGCACAATAAGCAATGACAATGACGTCTGTATTTATCTTGTTAATTTGTCTGACTGCATGCATGTGGAAAGAGATGAATGAATGAACGTACGAGATGACGATACATATAAATTATTTATATATGTAGGGATGTTATATAAAATTATTCCTCATCGATAGTTCCTTTAAGTTGAATAATTAATAATTGAGTTGGAATCCTATTAAGGGTATAACTCTTATTCGAGTTTCTTTTTAAAGAAAAAAAATTTGATAAACGAAAAGTACGCACGCTTTCATCGGATGAAAATAACAAATAGTTCCTTCGTGCTATATTGTGTGTGATCATATGTCAATATCAATGATCTCGATTTCTCTTTCAATCTCTTTGTATATCAAGTACGCTCGATAAGAATTTATAAATATATCACTCCTTTTTATGGAAAAGAGTAAATTAAAGAAAAGTAGTAATTATGAAAAAGAAATATGGAGAGAGTTGAGGGAAAAGTAAAGATTACAAATCCAAATAAGGCTAAGTGCTTTCCTTGTTTGTTGCAATAATATGTCATCATTTGCCTAATTGTCCATGAATTATGCCCTCAATTGGACAATAAAATATTCTCAAGGAATTAATGTAGACATTAGCCAAATTGTACATCAATCATAGACTAAATTTATATTAATTATAAGACAAATATATTATATTTATTGATTATATAATTTGTTCAAATTTGATCACACCCGATTCGAGTAAGAATTTTTCGTAAGTAAAATACTTATTTAGATCAGATTTGACCAAATCAAACAAATTACATAATAAATATAATACACTTATCATGTGATTGGTTATTTTTCTTGAACGGTACATTAATTATTACAAAATAAATATATAATACTGCTATATATAATTGGTACTATCAAACTAAGTTGGATTTGAATTAAAATTTTTCCGACCATTAACTAAAATCCAAAAAGTTAAAAATAGTATTTAGTTGATAGATATGCATAAAGAGATACAACCTTCGTGAAGTTGGTGCTGAATAGCTAGTCATTGATCATCATAGAGTTATACATGTAATAATCAATGATGAGAGTAGGGGGCAGAAAGGGAATTGGATCATCAGCCCCATCTAAACTCTATACGTACAGACTTTACACAAAGCTGTCTAGCACATACATTCAATTTTTTTTGTCTCGACAAAAATGTCAAGAAACAATGTGTGTTTATTCACACTTTACTGTGTGTAACCCATAATTATATCTAAGACAGGACACAAATGGGGAGAGCCATATCGATCAATTAATATTAATCAAAAGATTAATTATCCCATCTCCTTAATTAAACAGCATTATGGCCGGCGCCGGACATCATTGTCTGTGAGCCCTCAGTCTTCCCGGGCTTTAATGAAGGAAAATCCTGATGATCTGCTGCCGCCGCCGCCGGTTTGTGCTGCGGCAGCTCCGTCAGCTTCACCTCCTCCTTCTGATCTTTGCTCTTGCCCCATATCACGAAGTAGAGACCAGTGACAATGACCAGAGCTCCAGTGACCCTGCATCAGGATTGTTGTTAATTAGTTCCATGTAATAGATAAAGTCTGTGTGAGTTTTCCGACAAGATTACTCACTTTCCGACAGTCATTTGCTCGTGGAAAATGAAAGAACTCAAGATTGCGACTATGACCATCGTACAGGGATTAAATGCTGTCAAGAACACTGGGCCTTTGTGCTTCATTATCACCCCTGAAAGGTAGTAAGTCACTCCAGAAGCCACTATTCCCTGCAAGAAATTAAACCAAATCAAACCTCATTATAAGCTAAATATTGTCTGATTAAATTAGGACAAACGAGTAAAAAAATAAATAAAATCTTACTCCATAAACATAGGCTAAAAGTTTGGCGTTCCATCCTAAAGCCCAGATCGCAGTGTTACCCCTTTCCACAATGAAAGTCAGGACGGTTCCTTCCAATGCTCCGAACGTGCATATCAATGCCGTCAGGGAAAGCCCGGCTGGGTACGTCTTCAATGTGACTGCCTGAAGGATGTAGAAGAGGGAGTAGCCGAAACAGCCCGCGCCGATCATGAGAGCGCCCTTGACGGGGTTTTCATGATCGTTGGAATTGCTGGAAGAGTGAGATTGATGGGATTTATGTGTCCAGGGCAATGGTATCACAGGTCCACTCAAAAGGGTCATAATCATGGCTCCACCTACAGTCACCATTGTTCCTACAATCTTTGCATGGCTTCGTACTTCTCTCAGGTTCACTTTCTCGATTCTGCACATGCAAAATTCATCAATTCATGCTCATAATTATTACTTTTGATCGATATTAATTATAGTTCCGTTTCGTTCAAGGGATGGATCGAGTATGTTACATCAGCTGTTCGACACCATATTCGTCAAAGATTGTGTATTTCACCAACTATAAGGTATTGTTCGCGTTCTTCTCAAACATGGGGTGTAAGGAGAAAAACACGAAGCAATAAAGAACGTATTCTTGTTTATGCAGTTGATTTTGCTAAAAGGTGAATATATATAACTACATATATATATATATGTACCTGAGTATCCAAGCCATTACAAATGTTATTGCAGGCAGAAGATTGCACATGGCTGAAGCGAAAGTTGCTGATGTATAATTCAATCCAGAGTAGAACATATTCTGTCCAAAAACTGGGCTGTTCCAAGGAAAAGATTGCTTTAAATACGTATAAATATATACATACATACATACATATATATGTGTGTGTTTGTGCCTGTTTTGTGATAAGGTTTTAGATTATTTACTCTAACAAGCCAAGCAACATGATCTTGACGAATACGCTAAAAGTCATCTTCGGCCTGATTTTCCTGCCAAGAAGAATGGAAAAGATTAAGACACAAGCACTTGGGAGTTCCGACAAGACTCAGAATTCATAGAGATGAACTCGTGATGAAAAACCTTTCAAGAACCATGGCGAACGGCGCAAAGAGGAGCGCGGCGATGGCGTTCCTGTAAACAGAAAACGTGTAATGGCTGGTTCCCTGATTCAGTGCCGCTTTAGCGACTATAGCGAAACCCACATTACCAAATTGAACCACGACAAGAGACAAATACACCTGCAGCTTCTTCTTCAACCCGGCGCCTATCGCCATCGTGTCTTGTCCTACACTAGTTTTCTCTCACTGTGTCTAATGTGAGTGAGTTGCGATGTGTGGGTGGAACGTGTTGCATGCTTCGATGCTGCTTATATAGAACTTTCCGAAAGCACGACTTCTATTATTTTTTTTTTTAAGTAAGTTTTAATTTGATTATATTCTATATATGCTTGTATACTCGTATTGGTTAGTCAGCCGTCCGATACGACTACTCTCGTTGTGGACCAGTGGGTTAGATTCTCTCTGTCGATGCAAGAGAATTCGGATTTTTTATTTTTTTTTTGAACGTACGTGGAAAGGGATGTAGTTAGGTAGTAATGCTGCATGCCTCAGTTTTTCAAATTGAGTGGACGATGATCCATTTGAAAATAAGTTGAAGTGAGTGTAAATTAAAGTTAGTATTCATTAATGTTTATAATTAAGTCATAATGATTTTTTGTTTTTAAGATTCGTTTATAGTAATAATGTATAGTTTTAGTTCCATCACAATAATTGCTTATCAATTACATATATATATATAGTGAGATATACAGAAATTTTATTTTATTAGTATAATGATTTTATTGCTTAAAAGCGACGATGGTTTTAAATTTATCACTATTTATAATTAGTGACATATGCGGCGACAATAGACCTACATAATTACAAGTTATTAGTGATAGTTGATCAATGTACAATGGTAATTAATAGTGCCACTATATGGTAAATAGATGAAGTAAATAGTTATTGACCAAGGCGATACAACGGTTGTTGGTCGTAGTTTTTGCGAGTGCAGTTAAAACATTTGTCATGGATAAAAATCATGTCAAAAATATTTTTCATGGTGAATAATTTAAGTTTTTGCATAAGTTTTTATTTAACCATTGCTAATAATAATTATTAATCATGATTTTAGTTCATATACCTGTATGTATAATTGTAGCCAATTGTAAATTTTCTTCAAGTGAAATATAACGATGAGTTATGGTGACAACAAATGATTATGTTACTATATATTAATTGTGTTGTCACTAATTATCTATAATGACAGCTTTATGCTCAATTTTTCTTCTTATTAAGTATATAAAACAACAAAAGTGAAATTTTATATTATTACAAATTAGTCATAATATTTTTTTACCCATGATGGTGATTAATTAAGGCATCCTAGTAAGATGACAGTGCTAATGCACGAAGAACGGAGATGGAAATCGGGGCAGTTGAATTTGAAACATTCCTCCGTACCTACCACAAGGGTTTGTCCGCTTAAAGAACATTCTCGCCCCCCATCTTTTACTGTCTCAAACGGATACCTATCGTACACTCCATTTTTTAAAAATAAAATACTATTTGATGAAGGTAGTATAATTTGGGGTCGGGTTGTTGAATTTGGTACTCGGTGATCGGGTCGTTGAATTCCTCTTTGAGCTTTCTACGGGTGGATCCTGATAACAGAGCACACGTTAAGCTTGCTGGTAACCCCAACTAAGACTCTCTGATGCTTAAGTTAGAAAGTGGGTTCGAAAACGATCAGTGGAGAGCGAGTGAAATAAAAAAATGTGATATATATTTTTCTATAAATGTTTATAAATGCTGATATTTATAGTGTACGGTACCGTTTAAGAGCTTACCACGTGGCATCATCTGGTTGTATGAGTGTCAGGTGATCCGACAGTTATCAGAGCGGGTGGATCAATCGGACGGGGTCGGGTGAGTCGGGTCGGTAGAGCCGACCAACGTCTTCATGCTCGAATCCTGCCCTTTATTGCAAATTTCTTTAAAATGGAAGGGCAATTTGGTCTTTTGATAATTATCCTCATCACTATTATATTTTATATTGTTGGATTATATATATATATATATTGCATTGTAATCTAATTAATATCATTCTATGAGGTAATAAAATACAGCCACTCATCGCTCCCGAAAATGTAGACACATTACCAAACCTCATTAAATCTTTATGTTCTTTATTCTTATGATTGTAGCATTCATTACATATGTATAAATACTAATGTCTATAAATTTTACATTACATGCACATTATGAGAAAGTATATATCTAATGCAATGTGAAATATAGCTAAATTGTATAAAAGTTTGGGATTAATTACCAATAGGGTATGTTTATGGTTGTTAAATTAAGACTTAAAAGAGGGTACATGTTTGGCTAAATTTATTTACTACGTCTTATAAGCTTATATAATATGTTTGATATGGGTTGAAAGTCGAAGTAAGTTTGAGGGTAGTCCGACTCTGAAATGTTTGGGACTTGAGAAGGACTAGTAGACCGTAAGGTTTATGGGAGGTTCTCGAACAAAACTCTCGATAATTAACTTGATTGGATGTGAGATCGACCGGAAAGTGATGTAGTTTGATTCGAGATAACACCGAGGTATTTATAAGGGTCAATTGTTCGTACTTGTTTGATCAACGTGACATGATTTCAGCCTTCTAGATGCATGATGATCAATGTTTATGATTACCATTCCAGATGCGAATCGGGCAAGAAATGTGCGAATCACTTGGAGGAGTGGGGATATTTGGTTTTTCCGTTGTCTTTACTGATATACCGCCAACAATCTTATATGATATTTTCAAGGTTGATAAGATGTTATATTTTATTTTAAAAATAAGCTTTTGAAGTATTTAAATAAAATAAAATTATGAAACTTGCAAGATGTTATTATTTAATTTTGTTATTAGTAGATTACTGGTCCAAAGACAAGCAAGGACCAACCAGTGGATGAATGGGCTAACTCGTTACTAAAATTAAAAAAATAATAATTTATTATACATAAAGACAATTTTTTTATCATATAAGCTTTTTTCTCTTAAAAAAATTATCAAATATTTTATAACATTTGATAAATTAAAAGCCTATAAACCTAAACCATCTCTTACAAGTCACTTTAAATCATGTGAGCTCACTAACCAGACAAAAGCAAACGGTGAAGCCAACTTTTTCAGGACAACTCTTGAAAAACAAATAGCACAAACATATTAAAATTAAAAAAAAGGGATAAATTAAGTCAAAGTATACACAAATATTCTGTGCATTTTACAATATTATCTTTATATTTTTTAATATTCTAGTTATAATTACGATAGTACTTTCTATTTAAAGATAAAATTTACACAAATATTCCTAAAAAATACTACACTAACACCCCTAAGAAAATATTGTTATAATTTTTCGAAGGCAAAAAATATTTTTATAATTTGATTTAATTTAAAAAAATGATAATATAATTTACCCATTAAGTAATACGACACTTCAACGCCAAAAAGAGAAAGATTCCCCCTTCTCGAACCTCCACAAAGATTGTACATCTACCTTTCTAATGTTTTTCCTAATTGATATTTCTCTTAAATATTTCATTCAAACTATATGTATATATATATAACATTATTTTTGAATTGATGGATTTAAATTTAGAAATTTCAATTCTTGAAAATAAATTCTTTTAATTGTCTGACTATTTTTATATCGAAAAAGATTTCAAATCATTCAACTTCTGTTTTAAATTACGTTTTGTCATGTATCGAAAAACTCGCAATCAATCAAATATTCAAAATTTTTCATAGTGTTTGGATTCGTTTTCTGATTGTTGTGTTGTGTTTTGTGGAGATAGAGAGAGAAAAACGAAGATAAATAAGTATGTGTTAAATATAGTATGTATTTTGGATTTATTTTTTAAAATAATTTGAAATAAGTATTGTATGTTTAAAGTTATGTTTTGAGAGACAAAAATTACTGTTCATTGTCAAATTATGTATACGTGTCAAACTCATTTTTGAAAATAACTTGAAAAAAAAAAATATCTCTACTCCAGTTCCCAAATTTTTCATATCCAAACACTCTCCAAGCCTAAAATAAAATAACAACTAGAAAATAAAAAAAAGAAGAAAAATCAGAATATGCTCCATCACTCCATCTTCTTCTCCGATCCCAATATTCTATTCATTTTTAACTAACACTTTTACAGAAATAAAAAGGGGAATGCGTTTTCTCCATTTATTCCATCTCCTCTCCTTCCACTACTGCTGTCTTATTTCCCCCTGGAAAGCTGCCATTATCGTCCCCCCACTAACACGTTTTTTACTCCCCATTTCATAATATATATATATATATATATATTATAAAAAAACATTATATTTATATTTGAATACTAAGGGTATGATGTCATATATATTCCACTCTTTCAAAATTAACTCACACTGTCTTTAATCAGACAATATTTGAAATAGCTTTTGTCTTTTTTTACAACGTTGTTTTTCCCTTTGGGCGTCTAATTGTTCTGTTGTTCTTGTCCCCATGTACTCCTCCGTACTGTTTTTTAGTTTTATGTGTCTAAGTAAAAACAAGTTCCAATCAAATCCCACGACACTTACATTATAATTAATGTGATAAGTATTAACTTTTTATATAATTGATATATAATTTAAGAAGTGTGATGAAACACATTACAAGTGTAATTGAACTTATAATGTGATTAACTCAGTCTGCCAAAACTAGTGTATGTAAGAATTTATCTCAAAGGTTTTAATCTATTTATTACAAAATAAGTGTATTTTATATTCAAAATTTTGATGGTTTTTTAATTATTGAGATTAATCATAATTTTTTTTTATATCTAAAGGGTACATTTTTAAGAATTAATCAAATATGACTATCTTTTTTTTTTTTTTTTAACAAAAGAAGAATTAAATTATCTCATATGTTTACATACGAATATAAAATGAAATAACGGGATAAACATATACATAAAAATATTACAAAATAATGTCTCGGAGACATGATACCAGAAATAAACTGTGTTTGGATTTGTGTCTTTACATTTCTCGAGATAAGATAAAACACACTCAATGTTTATTTTTGTATTTTTACACCTTATCCGCGTGTTTTTCTATTTTTCAACTTTCTATTTATAATATATATACATTTATATATATACATAATATAAAACAGACATAATTTGACGATAAACAGTGATATTTGTCTCCAAAAAATACAACATTAAACATAAAATATTTATATATAAAAATATATATAAATACATATGATTTGACAATGAACAGTGATTTTTGTCTCTCAAATACCAACATCAAACATATACCACTTATTTTAAAATATTTTAAATTACCCCAAAATACAAATCCAAATATATCCAAAACACAAAACAAAACACTCAAACTACAAATCCGAACACAATGAAAATGTCCAATTCTGACATTCTCTTCCCCACTTTTGGAGTGTCCATTGTGAGCACTCAAATCAGTAGACAATCAGTAAAATTGGGTAGGTTCGCATTTGTTTCTTCAATTTTGTAATTTGTTTACAATTAAACTATAAATTTTATTATTGAAAAATATAATTATTAACATACTAATATTATATTAAATATTTATTAATTAATAATTATTATTAATACAAAAACATTATTAAAATAGAAAATAACGAGCAAATTAATTATCAATATAAAATATTTATAATTAATCACCAACTACAATTAGACAGATACTATTAAAATAGAAATAAAAATCAATAAAATTTAAACCCATAAATATATAATTAATCACTAACCTTAATTTTATCAACTAAATTATGTAGATGTTTGCAAGGGCCTAAAATAAATGATTATCGCTTTATTGCTGAAAATAAATTAAAGAGAGTATTTGTGTAACAACTTCTGTTTTTAAACTATTTAAATTAAGTTGATCTAGACCAAAATTTATAAATTATCTTCTACCAACCTGTACTGCTTATTTATTTATAAAAGTATAAACAGTAAGTCGAATTTTTTTTTTTTGAAAATAAATATTCATTACAATTAATCAATACTTTGATTCAAATAAAAAAATCACATTAAATAAGACAAACATCCACACACGTGGCGTGATTCAAACCTACAACTACGACTTCAACTTCTATTACCATCTTTGAACGTACAACATTTTACTACAACTTATTTTTGTCGTAAGAATAAAAATTATTGCAAGAATTAAGGTTGATCGATCTCGAGAGAGAGAGAGAGAGAAGGGGGTGTTAATTAATAGTATATTGTGCGTGGAACGAGAAACTGTCGGCCACAGAAATAGCGATCCTAATCAGATGCCACTTTGCAGCAGCAATCAAATGAAGTGCCATTTTCACAAAGTGACAGTGACGTGGTCGTGACTGTACGAGGTTGCACTCCTACTCCTCATCAACTATTCTTTTATTCTCCCACACATTTACATGTAATAATATAAAAGGAAACGGACATTTTTCATTCAGAAATGAGTATGTGACACTGTTGTGTCTATTTTTTGTTATCTTAATAATATATCAAGTTGATGTTTTTTTCTTTTTTTGTTTTAAAATGTGGTGTGTAAATTTATATAATTTTATTTTTATATATTATATAATTCAAAACGTGAAAAATTATTCATTACATATTGCACCTCATTTATGGCAGGACGGATTGTCCTTTCTTTAAAAATTTTAATTTTATCTCATTTTTTGTACGTTATATAAGTATATATTATTTTATTTCAGAGGTGTAAATGATGGAGAAGTTTTGACAATAAAGAAAGTAAAAGTGGACATTAGAGATGACGTAGATGACCTGTTGAAGGGAAAAAGCAGTTCCATTACTGACAAAAGCTATTTAAAGTAAATATACATATAGATAAGGTAATAATAACAACAATAATAATAAATATTATAATAATAATAATAATAATATATTTAATGAAATGTAAGTAAATAAATGGTGTCCCATCTCATGACTTCTTATCTCATTCTTCCACGTTAAATCATTGTCCTTTCTCCTTAGTGCAACTTTCAACTTTGCATTTTATCACTTCACTCCTATCCCTTATTTTTCTATATGCATATAAAATTAGGTTGTCAATTTTTTTATTATATATTAATTCAATAGTAAACATATAAAATTTGTTGAAGAAAAGTTTAAATTCAAGAAAATCTTGTTTTATGTGTGTTAGCACTTACGCGGGTTAAAGTGTAGAATACCTACTATTTTTTAATTAAATTTGAACAATTATTTAGAAAATTCGAACACCACTCAAAAATTGCACATTTTCAAATGAGGTCAGATCGTTATGCTCCGGCCAGGCCCTCCCACCCAGAGCTCCCCACTATACAAAGTAGCACATGTGGCACCATCCCCTGGATACCATACGAATGGAAAGCGATTATTAACTCATGTGCAATAAGAGATTGTTCAAGTACGCTTTGAGAACCAAATTTTGTTTGCACATTCATACTTTCAGACCTCACAATTTTACGTTGTGTTTGGATTGACGGGTTTGCATCCAATGATTTCAAACCCATAACAACAAATTCATCAAATGTGCTTGGATAAATTCATGCCACAAATAATTTCGAATTCTTGAAATTTTTTATACCTTTTTTGTGATGGATTTCAAATTCATTGAATAAATGATCATTTGAAATTTTTATTTCAAATCCAAATACAACCCTTTTTATGACTATATCATCGGAGTAATCTGACACAAACAGCCCTAACAGCTCTGACGTGTTGTGATTTCCATCAACCCCACCCCACCCCAGCATTGTACTATACTGTTGTTTTCACTTCCATAGTGCACTAGTGTTGTTTTCCTGTGATATCTACCCATTGTTGCACCTTATTTGCAGGTCCATCAATCGACCAAATACGGCGAATTGAAGTGAAAGGGGTTCAATATCGGTCTTCAAACTTTAAATTATTACGACGTGACTTGATCAATTATTTCAAGCAAGTTTGTTGGGAATTTGATCCAACTGGGATTCTATGCATGTTACCAACCAATTATCGAGGTGGTTCGTATTAAAATTGAAATTATTACAAAAATTAAAAAAATAAAAAAAAATCCATGAATTCTTTATATATACCTCGTATTTCAATATTTGATGTTTATATTTTCTCGATTCAGATCAATCATAGACTGCAACAAAAATAAATGTCCAAACAATGTTCCCTATCTGTCGCAAACTAGCACACTGGTACTTGCATTTATATCTATATATTAATTTATATATAATATCAAAAAGTATATGCCATGATTAAAAAGCGATTGTCGCAATATTTTTCGTCATATTTAATCAACTTACTTTAAGTAACAATACTTAAATAAATTAAATGAGAAATATCTTACTTATAAAATGATATCACGTAATTAATATTAATACTTTAAAAAGACATCCACACATAAATTCCACTTTCATTTAATCCACTTTACATTTGTCTTTCATATATAAATATATATATATTGGATCAAAGTACTTTTGATTCGTAAAAATAAATATTATCCCAATACTTTTTTGTTTTGAAATAGTTTAGTTGTTCATAGTTTGCACGCATGCTGCCAACTTTGATCTTCCTGGCCACATCATGATGTGTAGATTTTACATTTCTAGCTGATAATGATTTTTAATTAATTTATTTTTTGCAAATATTATATTGGTGCTATATATAGTTTTAAAATTTAAATTTAAAACTTATTTATAACCATTTTTGGATTAATTAACTAATAAAAATTGAAACCTTATTTTTGGTTGGAAATAATATAAACAAATTTATATTATCTCACAGGATAATTAATATTAGTGAAATAAAATTATGAATTTATATATATACACAATAAAATAGAGTAGGAGGAAGTGGGGTGGGTGGGACAGGGAGAGCAGTCAGCAGACCATGGTTATATACATATATATATAGTTATATTTTGGAGATTATGGCTGGATTTTTGGCTTTGTGATTTCTTGATTAAATTTCTGAAATATTTATTTTATTTCTAAATTGATAAATAATGAAAATTAGATAATTGTCTGTAAATTCTGGATATTTGATTTTAGAGGAATTGATTTTCGCCTCGGAAAAAAATGCAATTTCTCCCACTGTAATACGAGAAATGAGAAGAAACGTCCCATATGAAAAAAAATAGCAAATAATACCGCTTGTAATGAAACAAATTATCCTTTATCTGAACTATTGATAGAGGGAGCAATTTACTTCATTTTTTCGAGACATTAGGGGATAATTTGTTAATTCTTTTTATTACAAAATTATTTTTACTTATTTTACATATCAGATGGGATAAATTGCATTTAATCCCCCAAATTTTATGATAAACTCATATTTTTAGTTTTTCACAAAATGCATACTATTGTGTTTAAACGCTCAATATTATCTATAAAACAAAATTGGCAAGCAATAATAATTTCAAATTCAGACGATATATAGTACGTGGACGCTCTTATAAGTATAATAATTTAAATTTAACACATGATTTTTATAGCTAGTTTTTTAAATTCCAATCATTGAGTAATGTGCATTATTTTCTTGTATATATATCCTTTCAGTCACTTTTTTCTGGTAAGAAATCCTTATCCAGTAGGCTTTTTTTTTAAAATATATATATATATATATATATATATGATGAGTATGTTGGAGAGGTTGGTGAATGGATGAGTATGGAAAAAGGGGTATGCTTTTTGTAATTTATTTGCAATAATGAATAGAAAAATATAATAAATGAAAAGCCAAAAAAACAAAAATGAACTAATTTTAAACAGTATAGATAAATTTTAGTATATCTGGAAGAACAGTGATATATAGGCCTCTTTGGATTAGAATAGCTGCAATAAGTCGTTGGAATTCTACTGTTGTTTTTTTACGTCAGTAGATATAATTCTAAGAAGATTTTAGTTTCTACACTGATGCATGATCAGGTTAAATATTAATAGAAAAACTGAATGTTTATTTCAATATTGCTTCTATTGAATAATAAAATCGTTGGTTCATAAATAATAAATAAACTAGCATGATTTCAAAAATTATTTTTTTAATTAATTAACCATAGTAATTTAATTTCTCATTTAGGAATAATATAAAATAATATCAACTTTAGAAGGGGTATAATTTTGAAAATAAATTAAACAAGTAAATTTAAATTAAAAAATTATTATAATAAAGGTAATATAATACAAATGAAACTGAATTTATTTATATAAAAAAACCCGATATTCTTCTAACTTTTGCTTAAAATTACCTTTTTCGACAATTTTAAAAAGTAAAAACGACGACATAAACATCTCAAAAATATATATATTTTTTTAAAATCATAGACTGAAAATCAAAACTCTGACGGACCCTCCCTTAGTCTATTATGATGAACTAAAAGAGGAATATTTTGAAAAGCATGGACGTAAAATTTGACTCACGATGTATTGACATTTGAATCAAAATGGAATAAAAATCGGATCCAGGTCTCAAGTCAACATTCTATATGCAACAAATGAGGTTCGAGAAGAACGGTTTTAATTATTTATTTATTTTTAATTTGGTGAGAAGAAACGATTTTAAGACAGAATTGGAAGGTCAAGATTTTAGTACTCTGTTGTCGTCATTCTCATCAACAACAACTTTTGTTAATATTAACTTAGGGTTTGACTGTCTGGTCAACACTCAAACCCCTAAAATATTAATCGATTTATCCCCAACGTGAGTTGTCGTCATCGAAATCCCGCTATTCATCTATTTGCATGGAGAAAATTAGCACGTACTTTTGAAAAATTTTAATTTAATTAAATTGAATTTAATCGGAGATCAACTAATCACACGATAAACATAATGAATTTACAATATGATTAGTATTATAATCAAGAAAAAGAGACTAATCACATAATAAATATATTACACTTACTTTCTAATTAATTTAATTGGTTCAAACTACATTTGAATTAGAATTTCCGGTATCCCTTATTCTTAATTTTCAGTCTCAAATGAAAAAAGTTGAATTCTAATAAATTAGAATATTGGTCAATATTCCATGATATATGTTACTGGAGTTCATCCCAATGTACATGATTTCATTGGCGTGCCTAAGATTCTACGACTTGTCAATAACCTTTTTGATCTTAATTATGTCTGAATTCAAAATTATTCGTGGCCCTGATTATATTTATACAATATTTAAATTTGGTAAAATTAAGATAAATTGAAGATCGAAAATATCGAACGATCCTAAAGTTCAAGTATATTATCATTAAATGTATATAACTAGTGATGATATTAAAGTCGTGGTTTAATATTCTTGGTCGGTAGTCTTTGTTTTTTTTAATAGTGAAAATACCATTAATTTTGGTTAATTGAATTGCACCAAAAGGAATATTAATTTTGAAAAGCATGGACGTAAAATTTGACTCAATATGCATTGCATTGGAATCAAAATAGAACATTGTGTTTTTTACACTCAGTCAAAGGTGTAATGACTGAATATAAAAATACAAAGCTAAATATTTATAATGTTTTGGCCTATTTCGCAAATGGGCCAAAATACAAATTCAAATATAGTGTACATATTTCACGTGTTTGTGAAATTTATTTTTTAGTAAAAATTTGGAGATGAAACTAAATAAATTAAAATTTTTAAATTTGGACTTATTTTGAAAATTTCATAGAGTTGAGCACTAAATATGTTGAAATTCTTGATTTTAAAATTATTTTGAAAATCTCGTAGAACTGAGGACTAAAAGTATTGAACCCTATTCGATGTGATCAAGAGTGTAATTTTACCTATATATATCCCATAATTTCATTGATTTTTTCTTCCCCTAAAAAAATCATATATAGCCCACTTTATCATGTATGCCAATAGATATTTAATTTATACCCCATCAAACACACTTGATGTGTTATTTTTTCCACTTTATAATCTGATTTTTTTTTTTTTGGTTATTGATGCGTTTAATAAACGCACGATCCAGTGAATATGAACAATCGTTCAAGACTTGTACCGGAGCGAATGCAAATCTTGAAGGGGGGCCTATAAAAAAAGTGTTAGCACTCCGACATGCAAATTAGTATCGGATATGAAATTGAATAGAGCTAAAAAGTAAATAAATGTGATTGAAAATCGAGATATGAGTGTAAGAACACGTGATAACGTGCTTGTAGAATGCTTAGAGAATGTTTAGATAATACTTAGAGAGTAGAGAGAGATGATTTAGAGAGTATGAGAGGTATGAGGGAAGCAACCAGAAAGTGAGAAAGATGTTAGAAAGGTGTTCTCCATATGGAGGAGTAAGCATGTACTTATAGGGAGTATCCTCTTCCAATCACACTATGCACGTTTCCCTCATTTTCAGAAAAAGTGGATTAAAATTACTTGGATAAGCCATAATTCAATATGATTAGTATTACAATTACGAAAAAGAGACTAATCACATGACAAATATTAGAATGTATTTTTGAAAAATTTTAATTTAATTAAATTGAAATTGATCGGAGATCAACTAATAACATGATAAATACAATATATTTACAATAAGATTAGTATTACAATTACGAAAAAAAGACTAATCACATAATAAATATATTACAATTTCTTTATTTTTAATTTAATTTTTTCAAATTAAATTTAAATTAGAATTTCCGGTATCCCTTATTCTTAATTTTCAGTCTCAATGAAAAAAGTTGAATTTTAATAAATTAGAATATTGGTCAATATTCCATGATATATGTTATTGGAGTTCATCCCAATGTACATGATTTCATTGGCGTGCCTAAGATTCTACGACTTGTCAATAATCCTTTTTATCTTAATTATGTCTGAATTTAAAATTAAGTTTATGTTTAAATTTTGCTCTAATCTTAAGTCGTAACCTATTTTCTGGTTTGCAGAAGTTGATAAGAATAATATTTCGTGGACCCTCATTATATTTCTACAATATTTAAGTTTGATAAAATTAAGATAAATTGAAAATCGACAATTTCAAACAGTTGTAAAAAATCAAATATATAATACTGTTATATTTAAATAATAAAATTGTTTTTTACTTATATCAAATTAGACTACGATTTAAAAATTATAGTAAAATAAAAATTATTATCACTAAATGTATATAACTAGTAATGATATTAAAATCATCGTTTAATGTTCTTGGTCTCTAGTCCTTTTTTTTTAATAGTGAAAATGCCACTAAATTTGGTCAATTATATTGCACTAAAAGGAATATTGATTTTGAAAAGCTTGGACGTAAAATTGGACTCACAATATGTATGGCATTGGAATCAAAATCGAATGAGTTTACCGAATAAAGTCTCTCAAGTCAGCATTTTGCATGAAATAAATGAGGTTTGAGAAACATACGATTTTAAGACAGATTCGGGGGTTCAAAATTTTCGTATCTTGTTGTGGTTATTTTATTTATTTTGTTTTTGTTGGTAATTGTATTGTCCTCGTTCACTTGACCAATTTTTTTATGGCCATATCTTGACTTTGAGTGTTGGATCAACACGCTCAAAGTCTTCCACTGAATTTCTAGAAATATCCCCCCCACGTGAGTTGTCTCGTCAGCCAAAATCCGATAGTTAATTAATTTGTGCATCCGTCAGTTGTATAAATAGTGAAGTAAACAAAGTCGTGTATTTATTAAAAATTTGGATACGAAACTAAATAAACTAAATTTTAATTTTGGGATCATATTAAAAAAAATTATAAAATAGAATATTAAATGTGTCGAATTTCTTAATTTTACAATCATTTTAAAAATATCATAATGTAGAGTACTAAAAGTATTGAGACCTTATTCAATGTGATCAAAAGTTTAATTTTACTCATATATACCCCATAATCTCACTTATTTTTTTCTTCTAAAATGTCAAATATAGTCCACTTTATCATATATGCCAATAGATATTTAATTTATACCCCCACCAAACACACTTGATGAAGTGTTATTTTTTTCCACTTTACGATCAGAATTTTTTATTTTTTTTGTTATTGATGCATTCAATAAACACACGGATTCAATGAATATGAATAATTGGTCAAGGCTTGCACCAAAGTGAATGAAAATCCTGAAAGGGAGATCTAAAAAAAAAAAAGCATTACCACTCCAACGCCCAAATTATTATTGAATTTGAGACTGAATAAAGCTACAAAATAAATTAATATGATTGAAAATCGAGATATGATGAATAAAATTGATAAAAAGTGTAAGAACACATGATACATGCTTGTAGAGTGGTTAGCGAATGTCTGGAGAATGGTTAGAGAGTGAGAAAGATGATTTCTAGAGTATGAGAGGTATGAAAATGCAACCAAAGAGTGAGAAAGATGTCAGGAAGGTGTTTTCTGTATGGAGGAGTAAACCTGTAGTTATAGGGGGTGT
>NC_026150.1:8404807-8409159 GCF_000512975.1 Sesamum indicum
TCTACCCATTTCCTCCCTTTTTGGAAAAAGTGGATAAAAGTTGTTTGGATAAACCATAATCTGTTCTTATCCTCCATTAATCTTGTTTTAAAAATATATCTCTAAGTTGAAGGAGAGGAGCTCCTGCAGGTCCGTGGTTCCATCGTATTTCGGCATGCTGGGCTCCTTTCAGTTGAGGAGGAATTTATCTGCTATGATTTCTTTATTGAAGGAGACATCCTGCTGCTCCTCCGACGGTGCTCATGTAATTTGGTATTGGACGTCTTGAAAGCCTTTTTGTAGCTGCTCCAGAGCTATTAAGGAGGGATATCCTGATGAGCTTGTGAGGGAGGTCCTTGGCTTCTTGCGAGCGGCAGTGTAGTGATAGAGAATACCCTTTGATCTTCTGCTTTAGGGACATCCACGTCTAATTGAGTTACTGGTTGGCGAATACTCTTTGATGCCTTAGTTAGTATTGGATTTGAGATTGAATGAAGCTAAAATATAAATAAATATGATTGAAAATCGAGATATGTTGAAATAAAATAGGTGAAAAGTATAAGAACACATGATAACGTGCTTGTAAAGTACTTAAAGAATGTTTAGAGAATGCTTAGAGAGTATGAGAAGTGTGAGGAATGCGACCAGAGAGTGAGAAAGATGTCAAGAATGTGTACTCCATATGGAGGAAAAAGCCTGTATTTATAGGGAGTGTCATCTTCCAATCGGACTCTGTATGTTTCCCTCATTTTCAAGAAAAGTGGATAAAAGTTGTTTGGATAAGCAGTAATATATTTTTACCCTCCATTAATCTTGTTATTGAAAGTATATCTCTAATTTGAAGGGAATTCTTCACTGGCGAGGACTCCTAACTACCAGCTAGTCTTTCTGGCCAAGGAGTCCAGAGTTTTGAGAAGACCTCCCTTGATTTTGTGCCTTCCATGTTGACTAAGAGGTAGACTTGGTAAGCCAGAAATATGCCACGTGGAGAGATGTCTAAGCATGGGTCTCGGGCCAATCACCTTGTCGGGGCATATTTTTGGGCAAAGTCTGTGAACATCCTGGACTCCTACCTTTTTCATAGGTCGTTCGGTTGATGTGAAAGGTCTCGAGTTTTCTATTCTTTCTTGGGCTGATGTTTTTTAGGTCAACTTATTTTTATTCATATCAGTTATATTTATCATCCCAACTGCATGAATATTGCGCAATGTCATTTCAGATCGTTATTGACGGAAATTGATTGGGAGGTAACCTTTCAAAGGAGTATAATAGTCAATTTCGATCTTTTACAATGGAGAAATATGTCATCTCACTCACCCTTTAATCAATTTCTTCCTAAACTAAAATTTGAGTCCGCAACGGACTATTTACCCTTTTTAAAAGCCATATAAGAAATTCTAATAAAAAGTGATCTGAGACGACATTGTCCTAAAATTGTGTAGTTGGAATAATAAGGACAAAGTGGTTCTTTTCCCAATATGTGAAATTGCAAAGTTGGCGTAGGAAATGTATGTTGGTAAGCGATTGGGCAACCAAGAAATATCTCTTACAGCATATTAGCTGTAGAGGAAATATGTGTAATATAGCATGAAAGATGTATATGTTGATGAGCTAAATGTGTTAGAAATTTCTTCAAGTAGACAAATCCATTCCACAAGCATCTATTACATCAAAATATTCTAGATTCATTTTAGAATAATGAGCAATCACATCCCATAATCATCTCCCGAAAGATTATTATTCTTTTCTCTTTTTTCAAATATTCTAAAATTCAAATTATTATTTTCTATTGGAAAATTATAAATCAAACATAGTGACACAAACTAATTATCTACTATAGAAAAAATAAATTCTTCCCCGAGTGGTAAAACTTCATTATTCCTCGTCTCATAATTTAGACTCAATACATTTTCAGCCACATTGCTTACGTGATTCTTCAAAATAGTCCCCAATCCTCCTGCCAATTTTTCGTAGGAAATTGACAGAAAAAAAAAGTTATGTGCAAGTTATGCGGCGGTTATCTTCTTACTAGTTGTACGTGACATATTCGATGCATATGCACAAAAAATTAAAATAATTAAATATCATTTACTATAACTTTTTGTTGTAGGAAATAATGCTTATGAAAATGATTACGATAAAAAATAAATAATGTCAAAAGAAAATATTTAGAGGGGAGAAAAAAAATAAATTAACTAAAAATATAAGTTTTGCCACTTGTAGATAGTGGGGAGATATGGAAGTTAGTGAATAGAAAAAAAACAAGCAAAAAAAAAAAAAAGACCAAGAATAAGGGAGATACTAAAGAGGTGCTCTCCCTTAATATATAATATAGAGGGAAGCGGTCACATGACTTGCACATATTTTTTCTATCAATTTTCTAACAGAAGTTGATAGGAGGATTGAAATTGAGATTTTTTAAAGTTGTGGGACTATTTTCGAGAATCAAGTAATCAATAGGAGTAAAAGTATATAGAGCCAAAATTATTGAACAAAAAAATGTAATTTTCCCATTCCCCGTATTATAAATAATTAGGAGTTAAAAATCATGGTAATTCAGTACTATCTATAACGATAAAATAAAATCAACGTAAAAACTTAAATTTTCACCAGGATAGCTAAAACACTTGCAATAGTTTTTAGTTTTAACTAATATTTTCGTATCGCCAGAAGATGCAGCTATAAGTAGCCGTTGGATAGCTGTGGCTAATTAATATTCACTATGGTAATTATATTTTTTATTTTTTGTTTTATCATAATAAATAAATATGAGTTCCCATTTTAAGAGGGAGGAGGGAGTATCTAGCCAGGAATATCTGGAAAAGACTAATATTATTCCAAGTATAGATACTCGAGTTTGTTAAGGTTGCATTAATATCTTGCAAATCTAACTCATCCTTTGGACACCAATTAAAGAGCTGTTATCCCTTCATTCATTGATCAGCTTCCCATCTGTAAAACGGCATCTCGATCGATCACTTCTCAAGGAATGTTCGAGGTAGATCAATGCTATTCCGTTCTTGATGGACCCCAGGTGCCTGTCTCTGTTCTTGGCAATTGCGTAGGAGAAACCGGAAGACCAAGTGGTGGTGAATATTCCAAGTTACGGACCAAACACAATTCTAGATCGAACATTGATGTCCGAAATTTTAACGGGTATTGATCTTGCTCATGGATTGAAAACTGAAGAAAGATGTGTGATGTGTTATATACCTCACGTGGATCAAGAATCCATAAAGTAGATATTCGACAAACTTGTTAAATAAGTCAACGGCATTTATCAAATATTATTTTAGAACGAGTTATTATTTTACAATCTTTTGATTCATGTGGAGAAGATTCTGTGTCCAACGAAGGAAAAGAAAATCTTGTTAAGATCAAGTTCGGTAATTCCAAATTAATTACAAAGTAAGTGTGATATGCTTGTTATGTGATTGATCACTTCTCTTGAACTGTAAATCAATCACACTCCACGTGTATTGCACTATGATTGATTCAGGTTTATGTCCGGTCTAGAATTTCCCATGCCATGAGTATGTGAACACTTGAAATCATCAGCGCAACAAAACTGTGGTGCATTAGTCAGAGCCATCTCCTGAACCCATATGAGCCATGTATTAGAATCTTGAAACCCTTTGGTCGACGGGCTTTTAAAATTACAATTTTATGTAACTTATATAAATTAATTTTAAAAAAGAACACATGTCAATCACACACCAATTACTGACCGGCTAAGCTAAGTCACATTACGACATCTTGAGAACTACCTTCGAATTTGTTCGGCAAAGTGCTACACATATAAAAGTCACTATCTAAACTTTGTAACAGTCATTTTTAGAATACAAAAATCGCTCATTGATCATATTATATTTTAAAATAGGAATGATTGGGATAAAATCATCGGACGTGAACCAAGAATTGATAAATTAAATGAACGAATGATAATTTTTAGCTAAAAAAATCAAATGCATTCATCTGATTTCTTTTTTGGTAAAATTGTTCATAGTCTAATATTAAAGTGTGCTAGGTGCTGGTGGGCTTAGAGGCAATTATGCGTCCAGCGGACTTACGGGCACGAAGGGTGATAATATGAGATTTTCTGGATGATCTTGTCTGTCTTCTTGCAATTTCAATGGCCCTTAAAAACCTTAATATATTCGAGGTAAAGTTTGTTACTTTCTCAGCATGGAAAGTTGTCATTCACTCAATTATTTTGCTTTATTAATTATACAAAAATTAAAAGCATAATTTTTAATGTATTAACCTGCTTTAATTATTTTTCTTAATAAAAACACATTAAAAGCATCGTCTATGTGCCTCTTCCAAATATTATATATATCTAATACTCAAACCTTTGAAATTAAATAAAGTTG
>NC_026150.1:8409169-8432201 GCF_000512975.1 Sesamum indicum
TTTTTTCCCCCCCCCCCCCCCCCCTAATTATTTGAGAAAAATAAAAGATATCACTTAACTTTATAATCTTTTTGCCATATAAAAAATTATATATATAGGTTGTCCGAAAATCTATCGAACTTGGCTTTTTTCGTCCTTTTGTCCAAAAATACTTTATCATGTTTTTTTCGGTATAACTGCCATGAATTATATTACTTCAAACATAGTATAATGTTATTAATATATTCTTTCTCTAAAATTATTGTATTTTTCATATTATTTTCAAATATTTCAAAAAAGTATATTATCCATCCTGTCTGAGAATTATTAAAGATACCCCGACTTTATTACTAAACTTGATGCGTGTGTAAACTTCTGCGGCCATTAAAAGTGGATATATAGATGATGTGTTTGAATTGGAGAGTGTTAGTGCTTAATTGTTCTTGAACTGGAAAGCAGCTTCTTGTTAGTTCTTTCTCAATTGGAATTTTAGGTTACCATCGCCTTCAACCCGCCTGCCAATTTAGCTGACCAATGGGTTTCATTTTTTCTGGAATTTGGACATTCCATGTCAAGAAGTGGGCTGAGGTGGAATTCTTTGATTTTGCTAATAAAGCTCATCATTGGACATTGCACGAGCCTTAGTTGTCACATCCAACTCCATGTCAATTATAAGCCCGTTTGATGCGACTCCTGACCCTCCTCTCTAAACCCATCCCACTGGCTTTTATATCCGAACAGCAATTTGTTCGAAAAAAACACAAAAATACGTTTGTTGAATATCGAATGGGACTACGTCCACTGAAAAAATTAAAATTCGTATGAAGACTAACATAGTATTTGGATTCGTTTTTTGACTATTTTATTGTATTTTGTGGAGAAGAGAGAGAAAAATAAACATAAATAAGTTTGCAAAGTTAAACAATTCAATATATTTGAGTGGGTGGAATGAAATTCGTCCAAGAATATTTTCCAAAGTAAAATTTCGCCCCATTTGTCCGGCAACCTACAGGTTGTAAATTTGTGGTTCATTATTTTTAATTAGAGTATTTATTGAATGAATCGATATATCGCTTAATTTATTAAAATATTAATTTAACTAAGAGAAAATATAATTTACTTCTATGTAATATGATAAATCGATAAAAATCTTCTGTAATAAAAAAATTAACAAATTACTCTCTAAATTTTGAAAAATGAATTATTAGTAGGGGGTATTTGTTAATTTTTTAAAATATAGGGAATAATTTACTAATTCTTTTTTTTTTTGAGATTTTTTGCGCACTTCATATATCACATTAAAGTAAATTGCATTTAATCTAATTTAATTATATACTTACACTTCAAAAAAGAAAAGAAATCATGTAATTCTTGGAACTTTTGTTATTTACTTATTTATTTTTTTAAATTCAGACTTCTAAATGGAGAAAGCTTAATTGTTAAAATCCTAAGACTCTAAATGGAGAAAGATCGAGACGACATTAGAAAAACAAGCCCTTCCAATGTTGTCCTTGCAGTCAAAATACTTGTGTTGTCTTCTACAGTTTTCTATACGTAGATTTGTTAATAATTTACGGGATATTTTCAAACAAGATTCTCTTTAAAAAAATTTGTAATATCGTTTGTTCAAGAAATTGAATCGTTCAAGACATAATTTTATTTAGGGTTTTGATTCTTAAAACTAGCCGTTCCGGCATGCACATAATAAATAATATTTCATATTTTAAAATATATCATGAATAAGGAAATATATATATAAACCAACACATTATATTTTTAAAAATAAAATAATAAAAGAAAGAAGGAAAGATAAAAAAAGCAACAAAGCAAAAAAAATAAACTTAGGAGTATTATCAACATAGCAATAAAATTGGTTTCGCAGAGTCATAATCGTTATTTATGAAGAAAAAGGCCTTCCATATATATTAGTATAAAGACATGATAGGAATATATCTCGAATACTTACTAAACGATATAAATATCCCTCTTTAAGGGATAAAATATCTCAAAGGTACAAGAACCATGTTCCCATCCTCTGGATTGGGTCATTCAACCCAACTCGCTCCTATGAACAACTCGAATGGACCTAGGACAATGGACGTAGATTCCCTGATAGCTCTTGACTGAAGATTATGATACATGAATTATGTAAGTTGGTGCATTTAGTCCTATAAATATTCATTGCATTCTATTTATAACAAGTGACACTTTATTACAAAATAAACAACATTAAATATCTTATTTGATCTCAAACTGACTTAAGTATTGAAAATTTTAGCTACGAACCTCCCAATAAATCTAACAATCTCTTATTTTATCAAATTTCATACTTCATCTAAAATATGTTGAAAGTGACCTCAATCCCCAACCCAAATCAATACAATTATAGAGATTTGAATACGATATGGTACATATATGAATTACGCGATCATCATTGATTCGTAATTAGCACGTAATCCATTACTATTTTCACAATTATTAAGGTAGAGAAATAGAACACATTGGGTGTGTGCCCTTGGTATAGCCCAGATTGCGGCGTTATGCCCTTTTAGGCAAAAAATCCAGTATGAGATTTTGCTGGGCCTTTGCATTGGCAGTGCACGATAGTTTGTTTTGGTCCAGCCCACTGGCCTCTTTTCAACGTGTAGACTTTACAATAATTAATAAGTTGGAAAATCAATTTTGATTCTTCTATGAAAAAAACCAACCTTTGCTCTTGAGTCTGCAAATTATGTTGTATGAACACGAATACGAACACGAGGGATTCAGATATAAAAATATAAAACAATTTAAGAAAAAGGGTATGATACAGCTTGGATATGTTAGTTAAAAATAAATAATTTTATTCAGATTAAAAACATAGTATATTAGTATATAATTGTGAGTAAAATAAAATGATGTTATCTAGAAAGAAAATTAAGTTGTGAAACTATATGTACACAAAAGTATTCAATTGACGCAATGTAATTAAATATATATCTTTCTAAACATATTTCATATTTTACTGATGTTGGGCACATTGTTTACCTTCACAGACTTTTTTGTTTTTTATTTCATTAAATCTTACTCAAATTAGATTTGATCGAATCAAATTAATTACATAACAAGTATGATACATTTACTATATATTTGATCATTTTTTTTAATCGTACAACAAATATATTATAATAGTTAACCCAACACAATTTAAATTAGAATTTATCCTTCTAAAAATAGGCTACACTCATCCAAAAAGTTCCTTCACTCCCAATTTGACCACACAATAACCTGTTGTTCTCTATCATTAAAAACCAGGGGCAGTGCCTGGATCTTGACACGCAGACCGAAGAGGAGAAGAGAAGCGCCGTACACAAGCCATGTAGTGCCCCGGAGCCCGAACTGACTCACCGTACACCCCACGATCACATTGGTCAGCAGAAAACCAAAAATCCCGTGATCATCGGAAGGACGAACCAGCGCAAGATTAGCCAGCCAGGTCACAGTGAAGTAGAGAAACGCGACGACATGATTGAACGACGTTAATTTGAAGAAGTTCTGGAAAAGAATAGTGCCCACCATCCCAACTGCAAATTCAATGAACTCCCTATTCCTCTCCTTCAACCTCGACAGAATGCCGCTCGCCCTGGTGGCTAGCGACAGCAGTTTATGAAAGGTTTCGCTCTCGGACGTGGCCAGGCAGGAGAAGGATAAGAGAAGCACAATGCTGGGGACGGAACAACGGAAGAATTTTTTCTGGTCGCCGACTAAGACCATTGATGATCCGACAACTAAGTGGACGATAAATGCGGATTTGCACCCGGAGCCGATTAAGGTGGAGGGTAGTCTTGGATCAAACATGGCGAAACAGAAACAGATGAAGTTATACCAGGTGAACATCAAGAAATACCATAATGGGAGAGATGCACCAGGGTAATAGATTGTGATCCAAATTATGATAGTGAAAAGAATGACACATTTGCTGATGGGCTTCAAGGGTGGAGAAAACAGGAAAGGGTGGATGGATGAGTAGCAGGCGGAGACAGCTAGAGAGTGCTTGAAGATAGAAAGAACCAGTGGGGAGATAGAGTTCGAGAGGTCTATTTTGTCTAAAGCATTGAATCCTAGTCTTGAGGAGACGACGCCGATGGTAGCCCAGATGAAGTAATACGCCCATGCTGGAATCTCCATTTTTTTGTTTCTTTTTCTTGCTTTCTTGGGGTCAGATGGAGTTCCATGAGGGACTGATACTTGCAACAAATTGGAGGAAACAACTGGGAAATGGGATTCAGGGTACTATGGTTGACATGGGGTAACATGGTTGAGTATTGATGAAGATTCACGCGTTGTATTAAGATAATCCGTTCAATCATCAAGAACTTTGACTTTAGAATATACATACGCGATTTTGTTAATTGTTGACTAGATCTCCCTGTAGTCTGTGCATAACATCAACGAAATCGTTTTCAGACTACTACACTACACCGTAAAATTACCCAAATCAGGTCCAATCTAATTAAATAAATCACAGAGCAAGTATGATATAATTGTTATGTGATTGGTCACTTTTTCTGAACGTATTTGTCATATAATTAATTTAGATGCGACCAAATCCAATCTGAGTTAAAATTTACCCACGACACGCGATAGACCAACAGTTTTTCAGAAGCTATAATTCTGGAAAAGAATAGTGTCTACCATCCAATTGCAAATTCAATCAGCTTTTTACCTTACTCCCAATATCCTCCGCCAGCTCGACTAATTTTCCCTCTGGAATAGAATTCTCCCAGTACCTGAACATTAATCGTATCAACTTCCCTCTCCTCTTCTTCAAGAAATGATGTGTTTTCCTTCTTCTGGGCAGCAGCTGGTAGCATTTCTTGCAAGGAATCCTCCGCAGGATCCGCAAAGTCGTTCCATCTGTGTAGAATTAGTCGCCCTGAATCTTTACCTGTTGAATGAAGGTGTAAGCTGATGATGGCAGAGGAAGATGGACGTAAATTGCAATCTTTTTTACTTGTGGGACCGAACCTGTTGAGTGGTAAAATAATAGAACTAAAATCGAAATGAATTAAGTTATGGGATGTAAATCAATTTTCTGTAATTTTTAATTTACCCTAAGAAAATAAAAAACTGATTAAATATGAACTAGCCTCTAGAAAACGCAAACCTATACCTACAACCAAACTCTCCGAATGTGTATGTTTCGTCATATTAGACCAGAAGGATCACTGGTATATCGTTCAACCCACCACTTTATCCCTATCACAGGCCAAAGACAACATTTAAGTTGAGGTGGCTCCATTCCTATTGTAAGTTGCATGAAGAAACTCCTACTCGCATGGAACATAACTAGAAACTTCAACTTTACAACACAATAACTTGATCTTCTTCACCATTATCAACGAGGGTCAGCGCCTGGATCTTGAGACGCAAACCGAAGAGGAGAATAGAACCACCATACACAAGCCAAGTTGTAGGCCGGAGCCCGAACTGACTCACCGTGCACCCCACAACCACATTGCTCAGCAAAAAATTGAAGATCCCCAGGTCATCAGAGGGCCGAAGCAGTGCAAGATTGGCAAGCCAGCCCACTGCAAAGTAAAGGAACGCGACGACATGATTGAACGAGGTTAACCTGAAGAAGTTCTGGAAAAGAATCGTGCCCACCATTCCAACTGCAAATTCAGTCAATTTCCCGCTCTTCTCCTTCAAACTCAACACAACGGTGTTCGCCCTGGCGACCAACCGCATCAGTTTATGAAAGGTTTCGTTCTCGGACATAGCCAAGCACGGGACAGATATGAGAAGCGCAATGCTGGAAACGGCACAGGGGAGGAACTTTTTCCTGTCGCCGACTAATAGCATTGATGATCCGACAGCCAAGTGAGCTATCAATGCGGTTTTGTGGTCAGGACCTTCCTGAGTGGAGACTAATCGATGAATGCAAATCAAGAGAAAGAAACTACTCAAGTTATACAATGTGAAAACCCAGAAGTACCAAAATTGAAATCTACCAGGGTAATAGATAACGATCCAGATTATGACAGCATATAACAGGATCCATTTGTTGATGGGCTTCCGCGGTGGAGAAAATAGGAAAGCATGGATGGATGAATAGGCGGTAGAGATAGCAAGAGAGTGCTTGAAGAAAGAGAGAACCGGCGGGGGGACGGCGTTCGAGAGCTCTGTTTTATCTAAAGCATTAAACCCTAGTCTTGAGAAGACAACGCCAATAGTGGCCCAAAACAAGAAATACGACCATCTTGGAATCTCCATTTCTTTGTACTTCTTTCTTGCTTTCTCTGTTCAATTTGGGAGTCGACGACGGACTGAGATTTTATTACATACAGCAAACAATTTGGAGGAATCATCTGAGAAATGGGATTCCAACAAATATGGTTGACATGTTTATTACGTTGAATTCAGCCAAATTCTGGTATTATTATTATTAATATGTAATTAGATGTATATATTGATTTTTTATGTTCAATTTATTAAAATCAAAAAAATATTCTAACCCAATTTGGGTGAAGTAAATCTATTACACATCAAATATGATACACTTGTCATGTAATTTATCATTTTTCTTAAAATATACAATTAATCACATGATAAATATATTATACTTATCATATAACTAATTCAATTTCGGCCAAACCCAATTATCCAATCAATTTTCTCCCATTTTTAAAATATTACTTCAAATAATGTTGAAAACCTCAAAGTCATGATGGAGTCTTAGTTTGAATATATTTGATGGTGAGAAATATATGAAAAAATTGCAATTTAAGTCATCTAAGTTAGAGCGGTGACAATTTCAGTTATGTTCAAATTAAAATTTGTAATTTGATCTTATAATTTTAAAAATTATAAAAATTATAGTTTTTTTTGCCTGATTTGTCAAAAAAATTTCATTTCATGAGTCATGTCAACACCTAAATTAGATTTTCGATGAATTTAAATGACGTGGCAGTCAAGGTTGTAAATTTTACTTTTTGTTATTAAATAATATGTACTCTATCAAATGTCATTGGCCAAAAATATATAATTATTAGAATTTATTTATAAATATTAAAATTGGATTTCAAATCTAAGAGCTTTTTAAGAGATTTGTTAGTAAAATTTTTACTAATTAAAAAAATATAAGTTCGTTAATTCATTTTTTTAAAAAAAAAAAAAAGAATAAGAAGAAACTTGATATTACCTCAACAACTTAATGTAGTTAGTAAAATTTTTACTAATTAAAAAAATATAAGTTCGTTAATTCATTTTTTTAAAAAAAAAAAAAAGAATAAGAAGAAACTTGATATTACCTCAACAACTTAATGTATAAAAGAAAAATTAAAAAATTAACCTTAAGTCGTCGTAGCAATAAACAAATTAAATGACGACTTTGGAACAAGTCATTATTTACCATAACAGCTTTCATTATTTTTACGAATTCTTAAAACAACATTATCTCAATATTTTCTTATTTTTACAAGATTAAAATAAATAAGCTAAATTATCACTACATATGTATTCTTATGAAACACCCATTGCGATAAATTTTAATTCAAAGCAAGATTCAATTGATTCAAAATACTCCTATGATAAATATACAATTTAAACAAAGTAACAAGAGCAATAACAAACACATACATTCAGAGCATCCAATTGAATTTTTTTTTTTTATTACAATTCTTATTGTATCTTATATTTCATTTTCTGTACATATATTACGTGTATAAAGTTAGATCATTAATATTATCTAAGGAAAAATTTTACAAACGTGGCATATATATATGTAAAAGAAATATGAATTGCAATAGGATATTCAATCAGTTCAAAGCATACCATCTAAATTAAACCTTTCTACAATAATTCTAGTCTCTTCTTCTTGCACCATTTGGGATCAAAAGTATTTGAAATCTGAAGATGAAAAAGAAAAGTTGGAAGGAGAAATTTTAACTCAAATTGAGTTTTGATCGAATTTAAACTAATTATATAATAAATATAATATATTTGTCGCGTATACTAAGAGAACTTGATTTTGAGTAAAAAATTTTGTTCCAAATTGGTGATCTAAACTAACTACTAAGCTTGGAATATTTTCTTGAATTTAATATCTGAGTCCAGCAATTATTAAACTTCAGCTTTACCATAAAACAACTTGGGTTTGTTCTTCTCAGTTCAGAAATGTCAGGGACTCCATCTTCAGACGCAAACCGAACAGAACAAGAGAAGCACCAAAAGCAAGCCAAGTTGCACCCTGGAGTCCGAAATGACTCTCCATACAACCCACGATCACGTTCAAGAGCAGAAAATTGAAGACCCCGAGATCACAGGAAACGCCGAGCAAGGCGAGGTTGGCCATCCACGCCACCGCCAAGTACAAGAACGCCGCCACCTGACTGAACGTCGTTAGCTGAAAAAATACTGGAAATGAACAGTGCCCACATCCCCCACTGCAAATTCAATGAATTTCGCTGTATTCTTCTCCTTCAAGTTGGAGTAAGTCTGCTTCAGTTTGTTTCCAGCCATTGCCAGCAGTTCCCGAGAGCTTTCGACCCCGACTACGGATTCCAAGAAACACAGATGAAAGTGTACGGCCCGGAAAGCGATGCCAGAAGGCAGAAGTGAAAAACGAAACGACAAGCCCTAACATAGGGGAGAGTTTAGTGCTGAATAGAAATAGTGACGATTCGACGGCCATATGGACGCCGATTCCGGCTTTTTGTTCCCGCGTCAAATCGTTTCCAAGGTTATCGATGAAGATGAGGTTAATCAAGGTGAAGCCTGGGAAATAATACACCAAAGGGAAGAATTCACCGTAAAACCGTGATAAACATGATCGGGAAAAGTCTGTCAAGGTCAAACACCTTGGACTCCGGACGAAAACGAAGTAGCCAAGCCAAGAACTTAGTGATCACGGGCCTTAGCAAGAGTACCCATAAAATAGTATCACCGAGCTCCGTTCTGTATAAGAGAATCTCAACACCTCCCCATATCACCCAGAAATAGCGTCCTTCTATGGAGAGCCTCGGCAGTGAACGAAAAATGAGAGCACAGCTGGATGAACGGCAGCAAGAAATGGCTAGAGAATGCTTGAAAAGAGACATAACGACGGAGGGAACCGAGTTGATGAGATCTGTTTTGTCCAGAGCGTAGAATCCGAGATGCAAGAATGTGATGCTGATAAGTGACCAGAACGAGAAGAACCGGGATCTCCATCACTGCAACTTCTTGTCCCTCACTTGGTCGTCTATTTTTCTTAAACTAAAAGGAAACCGGATGTTGAGACCAATTCTTGTGAGACATATAAATTGAGAAGCTACGGGCCGGGCTTCCTATTTGCAACAATGCGCACTTTCATATTTTTAAGGGTTAAATACAATTTACATCATAAAGTATACACATAGTTCAAAGTTGGGCCAGTATTTTAACGTTTTCTTTCTTCTTCTCCGTACAAGTTTTTGCAGATATTTTAGAGAACAGAGGATAGAAAATCCCCATGGCTTCCTGTGCTCAATTTTTCTTCGCTTGTTCTTCTTGTGCAAATTTCTACAAATACACAATAACAAGATATAAACACACAAAATATAATTACATAATTGTTAATAATTTATGCAAAATTATGGATATGACAATCAGCGAACGCATGCTCTGTGTTTCGCTCAACTCCTCTTCTCATTTCGCGCTCTTTTATAAGCCATGTAATTGATTTATTGAAATACGGCTATCTGATTCAGTTTTGTATCTATATTATAAAGAAGCTAAAGAAGGAGAGAAGCAAATTGGAAAAATTCTAATTCAGATCAAGTTTGTGTAAATCTGATTAATTAGAAAGCAAGTGCGATATATGTACTATGTGATTCGTCATAATTGATTCTATTTAATCAAATCGGGTTGGAACTAAAATTTTTCAACAAATTAAGGAAAGAAGATGACCACGCACCGCATTTCTATTTATTTATAAACTTGGGTCAACGTTTTCTCTTTTGTTTTTTTTTTTTTCTTAATTTTCAATTTTGAGTTGGCAGGTGAGTCGGTAGATTAGTTGAGTAGTTACTGCGTCTCACTCTGTAAAGTTATCTTGGCCATTTCTCAACTTAACACACATAAGACATTTCTACACCTCGCGCTGATAAAATAGCTTCCGCAGTGGAAAGACGCTTTGATTTGATCTTGGAAATTTTCAAATTTCTAGCTCATTTATTCAGATTGTGTATTATTTTCATGTGATTAGCGATATTATTCGATATTATTATCAATAATATCAGATTATAGTGATAATTATTATATACGCAATAATATCGGATAACATTGAATAATATCGTTGATATATTATAATAATTTTAGAAATATTTGGTATCGTTCGATACTCTCGAATCGGCTAGGGCTGATCTGGATGCGTACCGACCGCTGTCACCCAATACTTTCATTTTACCCTCAAAGTATGTTTTATTAAAACATGCATCATTCTCAAAACTACTTTTATTGATTTTTAAAAATTTTACTCAAATTCTTCACCTATTCCTCAAATACTATATAGTGAGATACTCCAAACTGCCAATAATATGAAAATTCAAAAAGTCAGGCATAGTCTTTTTAACGAAATAAATAATATATCCCACCTAACTGAATTAATTATCATTATTTGATTCAGTTATTTCATTAAGAAAATACATGTAGAAGCTTTTCTTATAGTAGATTCTAGGCCAACTTCAGAATGATCATGTCTTTTCGATTTAGTCAAATTAGCGTCTTCCACAAAAATAAAAAATAAAAATCCCAAGATAGTTATAGTGGTCTGTTCTAACACTACCTGGATTTAGAACAAAGTTGAAACTAACTGATCTAAACTAACCTTAGATGTCTGAATCCAGCAAATTTCTTCTTCTTCAGTTTTACCATAAAATAACTTTGGCTTCATCTCCTCTTCTGTCCACAATTGGTGAAATAACTCTGGCTAGTTCCCCTCCTCTATCCACAAATGGTAAGCTAACTCCGGCATGTTCTCCTCCACTGTCCAGAAATCTCAGTGACTCCAGCTTGAGGCGCAGACCAAATAGAAGAAGAGAAGCACCGCACGCAAGCCAGGTAGTGCCCCGACGAAGCCCCAACTCACTCACCATACAACCCACGATCACGTTCCCCAGTAGAAAATTGAAAACCCCGAAATCACAGGAAACGCCGAGCAGGGCGAGGTTTGCCACCCACACAACCGCCAAGTAGAAGAACGCTTCCACCTGACTGAACGACGTTAGTCTGAAGAAATTCTGGAAAAGAGCGGTGCCCACAATCCCAACTGCAAACTCAATGAATTTCCATGTTTTCTTCTCCTTCAAGACCCGGAAAGTATCCGTCAACCTTTTTCCAGCCAGGGAGAGCAAGTTTTGGAAGCGTACATCCCCCGACAACGGATCCCCGGAAACACAGGAGAGAGGGTCCAGCCCTAAAAGCGCAGCCCAAAGGGCGGAAGTGAAAAGCGAAATGAGAAGCACCAAAACAGGGAAGAATTTAGTGCTATTGCCACGGACTAGATACAGCGATGATTCGACGGCCATGTGAATGCGAATTCCAGCCTTTTGTTCCCGGGTCAAATAGTATCCTCCGAAAGGTACGAGGAAGAAGTTAACGAAGGTGGAGACTGGGAAACACATCCACGGAAAAAAATCACTGTGGAAAAACGTATATAACAGAAACAGGGAAAACCTGTCGGCGAAAAAACTCAACTCTGGAAAACGAAATGGCCAGGCGGAGAACTTAATCATGGCCCATAGCAAGCAACCCCATATAATTATTCCATCTTTATCGCTCAAAAGGAGAAACGGAAGGCCTCCGTAAAGCACCCAGAGATACCGTAATTCGATTGTGAGCTTCGACTGTGGACGAAATATGAGGGCGTAGCTGGATGAATGGCAGCAGGAAACGGCTAGAGAATGCTTGAAGAGAGACATAACGACCGGGGAAACTGAGCGAGAGAGATCTGCTTTGTCCAGAGCATAGAATCCAAGATGTAAAAATGTGATGCTGATAAGAGCCCAGAAGGAGAACCACCACCATGCCGGAATCTCCATTGATAATTGCAGCTTCTCTTGTGTTCTTCTTTTCTTTACATTAACAACCTGCAAGTACCAACAGATCAGTTCGTCTTCAATGACCAAGTCAGTGCTATGAAAATTTAGAAATATGTTATTGTAATCACTTCGCATATAATATGGATGAAAGATTTCTAAGGGTGGGGAGTCGATTCTTGATTGAAATTTTCCACGGCCATGAGTTGACTACAAGTAAATTGGACAATATTTTCTCCGATCAAGAAATAATTGCCTTTGTTTACGTTCTAATCATTTTCTTGGTACACTTGTACAATAACTAGCAGCTGTGGCATGTCGTATAAAAAGTTAAATAAAATAATTATCTTATGTATTTTTCAATTACAAAAAAATTGAGGCACATGTACAAAAATTGTCACTTTGTGTCCGCGCCACTTTCTTTCTTTATAATAGTACAATAGTAATAGTATAAATTATAATATGATAATTAATATATTTAAACCAAGTTTAGAATATTTTTCTTGAGTTGATATCTGAATATATAATAATTATAGCAATATGATCATTCTTGAGTTGATAAGAACTATCCTTCTCATGTTTGCAGATTTTGCACAGCACTCTATGGCTTGAAACAAGCTCGGCAAGTATGGTATCACGCACTCCCCACTTTCTTGATTGAATTTGAATGTGTTATTCACATGTTGATGCTTCAACTTCATCATTCATCATCTTTTTAGAATAAGTTAAATTATTTGATACTTAATTAAAATTAATTGATAAAATCTTATTTTAATTGAATTTGTTAAATTTAACAACTTCACTTGAACAAAATTTTTTGGTAGGTAAACTTTTGAATTCCGATTAGATTAGTGTAAAAATGATATAGTATACTTAAAAGTAACAAATTACTCGAACTCGATTTATATTTGATATATTTAAAAATTATTTTTGAAATCGATTATATTAATAATGAAATCAAATTCAAACACAATATTTTGAACTTGCTAATAACGACCTAGAATAATAATTAGAATTATTTAAGACCCTACTTCTATGGGTTGACTAAAAGGCAATAACAGAATTTTGTGGCCAAGTAAACTACAGAGGAAATTTGGTATATACTGCATAAGTAAGAAGCGGGGTTTCATTATCTTTAGCAACTATAATTTATAGGAGAAAATAGGATCAAATTTTTTGAACATATGCAATGTCAAGAATGGGTGTCTTTCATTTATTTGGAGAATACTTTTTTCTTACCACCACTGTATAGGAGTCGATGATGCCGGGCATATGAGTTTGTACCCACTTAAATTATGAATTTTAGTTGTTAGATCACTCATAATATTGTTATCATGTATTAATTTAATGATTCACGACTTATATAAGTATAAATTCATATGAAAAACACTGAATTTTCACAGAGCATGTACAAAAGCTACGAGGAAGCCAACGCCACAAACAACCCATTCCAACAAACATTCTTGCTGGGAATGGAGGAGGACAAATCTTTGGACAGTAATGGTGGTCTCTTCTAACACGACCGGATTCAAAACTTTTGGAATCTGTACAAGAAAAACAAAGTTGGAACTATCTAACCTTAGAATATATTCTAATTTAGTTGATATCTGAATCCAGCAATTTCTTCATCAGTTTTACCAAAAAATAACTTTGCCTTGATCTCCTCTTCTGTCCACAATTGGTAGAACAACTCTGGCGAGTTCTCCTCCCCTGTCCACAAATGGTAAAGCAATTCTGGCGTGATCTCCTCCTCGGTTCAAACAGAAGAAGAGAAGCACCGTACATAAGCCAGGTAGTTCCCCGGACCCGAACTGACTCACCGTACAGCCCACGATCACGTTACCAAGTAGGAAATTGAGGAGACGCCGAGCAAGGTGAGGTTGGCCGCCCACCCAACCGTCAAGTAGAGGAACGCTTCCACCTGATTGAACGACGTTAGTCTGAAGAAATTCTGGGAAAGACGACTGCAAACTCCATGAATTTCCCTGTTCTCTTCTCCTTCAAGCCCTGGAAAGTATCCGTCAACCTTTTTCCAGCCAGGGAGAGCAAGTTCTGGAAGCGTACGTCCCCCGACAACGGATCCCCGGAAACAGAGGTGAGCGGGTCCAACACGTAAAGTGCTGCCACAAGGCAGACGTGAAAAGCGAAATGAGAATCATCAAAGTTGGAAAGAATTTAGTGCCATTGCTACGGACTAGATACAGCGACGAGTCGCCGGCCATGTGGATGCCCATTCCGGCCTTTTGCTCCCAGGTTAAGTAGGATCCTCCGAGAGGAACGACGAAGAAGTTAATCAAGGCGGAGACATGGAAAAAATTCAGATTGATAAAACGTGTACACTAAAAGCGCTGTGCACTCGAAGGCGAAAGAACTCAATTCTGGAACTCGAAATAGCCAGGCAAGAAATGAAGCATGAGATATGAATAGCAACCCAGAAATTTCACCGGGTCGCCGTTGTAAAAGATATCCGGAATACCTCCGCAAAGCACCCAGAGATAACGTGATCCAAGGAAGTGCATCGAGTGTGGACGAAATATGAGAACGTGTCTGGGTGAATGGCAGCAGGAAACGGCTAAGGAATGCTTGAAGAGAGACAATGGAGAGATCTATCTCGTCCAGAGCGTAGAACTCGAAATGTAAGAACATGACGCTGATAAGCGCCCAGAAGGAGAACCATCGCCATGCCGGAATCTCCATTACTACAACTTCTTGTATTTTTCTACGAGGAAGTGACCATGAGAGATGAAAAGTGGAAATAAGGGTAAGGAATCGATTCTTGGTTGAAAACCCCAGAGACAACAACTCAATTGGACATTTGTTTATCTGGGGAATAATTTTCTTGGCGCACTTGTACAAGTTCTCAAATATCTTGTAAGATACATTGATTCCCACAAATCCATTCGCAACTTCACAGCAACTTCGGTCTTATGTTTCTTGAAAGAAGAAAACAAAGAGTAAGAAAAATAAATGCTTCTGCAGCTTAAAAACAACTTCATTTCAGTGAAAAGTTTCGGAAATGAAATTCAAGTCTCAAAGCAGTTGGCTCAATCCAATCCTATTTTAACCCAATTCAAGTCTCAGAGAACTACGACAATTACAAGCAATTTAGCGAATCGAATAAATTATCTCCACAATAAACCCACGGACAAGAAATGTAGTAACCAAACACAAAGAGAAAACCAGCCAACCTCAGATGAGCACTGTACACAAATTACAGTACGCCAAATCTCTCCAACAGCCCATTTGCATGTAAACACAATCCTTTATATCGACACGGTGATCCTCCCTGATGCCACTGAATCATTACCTAGATTGCGTTTATTGGAAAATGTTACTCAGATGTCCGCAATAAACACAAGGTGAAAAACGTCTGAAACAATCCTTTCAACGGCGGCTTCCATGGATGTTGACGTGCATACTAGTGTTGTTTGTAGAGTTGCAGAGAGTTTGATCTTTCTGTTCTTTGAACCATGAAGCTTCTGTTTTGTATGGTGTCCAGGAGACGAGCAACTTCAGAGGCAGAATCCCTGGACACAGTCTCCCGTCTCAGGAAGTTGTTGTGTTCCTCTTTTCTTCAAGTATGGAGCCTTCTTTGAGTGCAATCTGTGCTTCGTTCTCCCTCCCGAGTGCAAAAAGAGCAGCAGCTTGTAAATATGAAGCTATGTGCCAAACGGGCGATATGACTTGTGCTTGCACTGCATCGTTGAGGGCTTCCTGAGGCATATCACTCATGAGGTGTGATAAACTCCGACGAGCAAAAACAGTTGGGGAGACCATCGTTCCGACATCAATAAACTGCACAAAATGACACGGGTATAAGAAACATTATTTTCTTTTATACTATTTTCATTGCATCATGAGACGGAGTAGTCAAAGTCCTAACCTGTGAGTAACAGTCAATTGCAACCCTAAAATCTTTATGCCGGAAAGCCACATCACCTTTTTTCTTTGAGTTCAATGTATCCTGCATTTGATTTGTCCACATCTGGAACGAGAGCTGCAGAAGGTAAAAATTTATTTGTTAGCAAAACACCATAACTGCTGTTGAGGCTATAATGACAATGAAGATGCGAAGGTGAGTGTTGACACCTCAACGAAGTAAGATGTATTTAAACTCAACCAATTGATTATAGTCAAAGAATAATCCAACAGGTACTCTCAAATACTTTAACCTCAAGTAGAAAGACAACTGAGATTTCACATTACTGAAACCAAAAGAATTATTTGAAAAAGTTCGCAGCTTCCGCTCCATCAAACATGACGTTGCATAAGTAGCTAGAGTTTTCCTTCAGACTTATTTGTGCAGTAGTTTGACAAAGCTCTCATGGGCAGCCAGAATTCTCTCAGAATTTGGACGGGTGTTTGAAGAGCAACATAAGCATAGCGTAGGTGATGAAAGGATAGGTACAACTTGTCAACTTGTATGATCAGGCAACCGAACTTTCAAATAAAATTAACCAGAAACAAACCTCAGTTGCTGCTCCCTCGTCATCTTTGTAGCCAAGTTTTTCCAATATCTCGTGTATGGCAGTTAGATCCATTCTTAAGCATGCTTCACCAAGGGCTGACAGAGACATAACCTCTCCTCCATGTGGGATACCCATCAATACATGTGAAGGAACCTGCAGAAAAAAGTACAGGTTGTTATCCCCATTGAACACATCCATTTAGCCAAAGACAATTTACTACGACCAGCATGTTCAGCAATAACAAGAACAAAACTGAAAGCAATCCAAGAGAGAACAGATTATTTCCATTTCCCCGCATGGATAGCGATGAAACAAATAAAGATGTAAGAATCCATGCGCATAGGGTACTGACTAGAAATTGTTGATCCAGCTATTAAGTCTATGATCTGGTTCCTCTGCTTACAATTTAGAACAATTTTCTGGATTTCCCCTACTGGATCTAACAAACACCATCCTACTTCACCTCTTGTAGTGCTTTAATTACTGGGCTTATGCACTCAAGCAAATTTTCGGGTTAAATGCAATTTACCCCCCGTGATATGTGAATGGAGAAAAACCCTGGGAAAAAAATTAGCAAATTACCCACTGTGTTTTGAAAAATAAAGCAAATTACCACCCCTATGGGGGTAAATTGCATTTTTCCCGCAAATTTTCTATCAGCCAGAGATCAAGGCAAGATGCAACTGCATTCAATTAATTTTAGCAACATAATTGCAAGTGTAGTAAATTATTGTGTAAGATGGGGAAAACCAGATCTTGAGAGCCATAAACCTAAGTTCAATTTCACCCCTCTGGAAATGTTTTCACGGTTTCTGACTCCAAATAGCCACATTTGTTTTTTCTCATTTTTGAACAGGTTGCCCTGGAAATTCTTAATCACCATATTACTACACTGCAGACCTTATCCCGACATTTTCAAATCATTTGCCTCATTTTCAGATAACATAATTCCATTTAGGAAGAACATTAATTCCAAGTCTTAAAAAGTGCAAACTCAAAGGCATAGTAAACAAAACCTTTGTTTTCAAACTATCACATCAACTAATCCAAACACATTCATTTTCACACTCGTCCAGGGGAACTTCACCAACTTCTTAGAACAAACATTTCTGAAAATGAAAATAAGATAAAACTAAACTTAAACCAAAAATAGCCATCACTTTTTGTGGAATTAGGGTATTCCAAAATTTCCAGATTCATGAGCAATCAATGGTTTGTTCAATTCCGGTGAAGAAGGGGTGGAACACTTCTCCACTCCAAATGTTTCCTTTAAGTCCAATATCTTCCAACAATAAAATGATCCCAACAGATACCATTTGCGCTGAGCACCTATGCCCCTAATCAGATCATGTTATTATAGTCTCACTTCAAATGTCTGAGAATGTTTTGATATTAAATATAACAATTTCAAAAATCAAATGAATGCACCTTGCCTAGTTTTACTGATTCCAAGTTGAAGAAGAAAATTTAAATGCAATGCTAAAACAAGCGGAAAAAAGGAACATGAGTTGAATTATTCCCTTAAATACCTCCCATCAGAGGAACTCAACACTGCCAAGGTGAGAGAACTTAAGTTTGTTAGTGACACTCTGACAACCAAATAAATATGCAAAAAGGTAGATCTGGGGACATGAAGAACATCAGAACTATTCCGAAATGGAAGTTTTTAATTAAGATCAAGAGCAAATCATACTTAATTCCAGTACTAAACTTTTAGCATATGAATCAAATATCTATGCGGATGGAATGAATAATATAAATCTTTAAATTTCACCGGAATTCCGGAGAGGAGAGGAATATCATCCAATCCAAAGCTAAGGTACAGCCACAAGAAATGTTATAAAATCAGAATACTTTATGTCATATAATCAGTGCCGAGATTATAACCTTCAAACAAGCAAAAACTTACTCCAAGAAAATACCATGAGGAATTGATGGCAATAACTAAACAAAAATGAACAGTGTATTTACTATAAGAGGTTAAGAGTTTTTCAGAGGCTAATTCATTGTGCATTTATGTGCTCTACATATTTGACACAACTCGAAAGGGAATGAGGAAACATACATCACATAGTGCAGATTATTAATCTGAAACAAGTACTTTGTTTCATTATATTAAATGCAATCCCTCCTTTAGAAAAAACCAACCTCAGTTTCCTTCTGAAGAGGAATCAATGCAGCAACTAATGATCTTGGATTGGGCCTCTCACGGGGTTCATACTGTAAACATCTTGAAGCTAGACGCACTAACTCAGTTCCATCATCATTGGAAAATTGACCTTCCAAGCAAGAATCAGTCAACATTTGAAGATTGCGATCCTTTATCAAATCAAGAGCCTGCACCAGTTACATAGAGTATCGGGCGTCATTACATGATTGAATAGGGCTACATAATAGAGCAACACACCTCAGAATGTCAGATATCAAATAATGAATCATACTAGACACGTCCTTGGAAAACTCAAGGCACAATCCATCATATGAATTGTGGTTTCATTTACAGTCAAAAACTGGGAAAAAGGAAAGGCAAAAGGAAGAATTAAAAGAAGAAAAAAAAAACGATGAAAAACTCTTGTAGTAGAAAAAATTAAAAAAGAAAGGGAAAGGTTCCTACACTTCCCTGGTGAGATCTTCACCTATAATGCTATCTGTACTAAACCCACTTGTAATCTAATTCAAATCATTTACATTGTTACGCCCACTAAGCCTCAGCAACAAAAGTGGATCTTAGAAGACGTATTTTGGCAATCCGTGAGCACGGTACAATGTAAAGTTAACTCTTTCAGGTTCTACTCAATCCTCACTTTCTGTATGGTGAATAACGTCCAAATCATTAATTAAACTTAGCATTTACTAACTGGTTCTAAGTGCAATACAGACTGTGTTAAATGAGTTATCAAGGTACCAGTTGTCATTACAAGTATATATGTTATAAAGAGGAATAGAAGAGACAAGGAGGAGGCGAGCAGGTTGGAGATTTATGTACCATTTCTCACATTGCACGAACAGATTTAGGAACTGAATACTATCATCGAGCATTAAAATTCGAGAACAAACTAAGAAATGATAGGTATGCAGCACAGGGGCAAGTGCATTTTATTTTTCTGTCTAGGGAAATACATATGAGGAGCAAAGGCACCAAGAGTGCAATTATACACATTATTCTTTCCATGTATGGAAGATAGCATATTATTGAGAGATGTAAAAAGTTAAAGAAACAAGACATTGGAAATTGTAAGAAAGGTGAAGAATAAAAGAGGTGCAACTAGGACGCAGTCTGGTGTGGATACGCGTCCAAATTATGGCACTCTAGATGCAGCTAACGAGTTCTCGAACACAAAACAAGACAATCTAAAGTTCCATAGAAATTTCTTTCCAGCTTATTGACAACTAACATATTTCTCATTTAATAATTTCTAAATCAATATCTAATAGTTGGTAAATGGTAGCTATACATTATTACCAGCAAAAGAGGTCTTGCAATTTTAAGAGAAACTTAGCATGGAAAACTTACATGACTTGGTGGAATATGTTTTCCACTGAGAAGGTCAAGCAAAAGCGTCCCAAAGCTGTAAATTACACTCTCTGGAGTGACCCTTCCTAAGAAAATCAGAAGGTTTAATGTCAACCAATTAACAAACCGCAAAATCCAAGATCTATTGCAAATTATACAACATAGACAAGAGTTCACAGTCTTCACGACACTTTATTCCTAAGGCACGATAGCCGTCAATCTGCATGGCATATATTGGCAACTCAAAAGAACAAAGGATACTCAAGGACACCATGTAGTATCAATAACCTAAATTCCCGGATAGCATCTAAAAATGGAAGTGATTTGCACAAGTATAACCTAAACTGGACTTATTTTCATCTTAATGGGATTGAAAATGCACAAAAATACATTTCACATTTCCATGGCTTAAAAACTGAGATAACAGAAGACGTGGATGAAACGTTACCCTATTCCCGAAAAACTTTGGTGCTTTTAAACACGTCGACCTTCAAATCCAGGTTATCACATGAAAGTCTACAACACTATATTTGAAGTAATTTACAAATCAACAAAGAAGTTTCCTTTATCTTTGATTATAAAACATCAATACCAAAATAGAACCAACCAATTCTAGTTAGACTACCAAAATTAACAGAATTAATGTTACTGTACTTTTAAGATTGAATTTGAAATTGCAAATCAACACAGATACAAATTCAGCCATGTGTAAATCAATGTCTACAAACCAATATATACCTAAAAAACTAAATGGGAAATGTCTGGTAATTCATTCACTACAAACTTCGGATTGTGATACTACTTTCCAGAGCAAGATTTTATACCAGTCCTTAGGTACTCGGGAGGAGTAAATGCCAAGTTTGTACTGTAGCTTTTCCCATCTCTACTGTTCTTCATCAAACCAAAGCATGACAGTCTGGGATTGGCATCCTGTAACATATAATAATACTCAACAGTGAGTACAAGAATTAGTAGCATAAATGTGTCAATAATTTGTAATATTCTAGCAGTAAAAATGTGTCAAGAAATTTGGTACTTACATCATCAAAAACAATTCTGTAGGCATTAAGGTCATGATAAAGAGCACGCCCTTTGCTCGTGCAATATTCTAATGCTTGCGCAAGATATAAAGCGACTCTCAACCGCATTGCCCACTTCATAGGTTGTGTTTCCCCTGAATTTCACATGGAATGAAGGATAATAGTGAACAAGAGGCTGAACAGATAAATGGAAGGAGGTCAGAATAGAAGCACAAAATAAAGTATACTGGATCCAACATGCATATTATCATATTAACTTAAGGTAGTGCAGAGGTTGCAAGTTCAAACAATATACGGAGATCAAAACAACAGAATCTGATTGAAAATTGTATGTCCCATTTCTGTGCCCAGCAGAATTACAAGAGGAAGTAAATGAATCTATTTATCGTAAGTTTTTACTATCTAGATTAGAAGTCATATCAACAGTTTTGACATAGTAGCATTAGTTAATGGCTAAGATCCGTAGTTCCACAGAAACTCATTTATTTTTGCATGGAATTATTATATTAATGACAGTATGTGTTACTACAGCTATTACTATTTTACAACTTGAGAAAAATTAGTATGTAATAGCAGAGACGAGAGAAAAACTTATATGCTATACAAAGTAAAGGGAAAAAAGTCTTATGTCCTGCAAATTTCAATTGGCCGGTAGATTCCATACAGAAAAAAACAGCTGGACTAAGAGTTCCGACGTGAAAAAGCCTTCCCCTTGAGCCTACAAAAGCATGAGGTCAGCATTAACCATTACTGCTCAGTTATTCTGAATCGAACCTTAAAGACCCCTTTTTTTCTCTTTAATCCCCCTGAATGTGATAGAATTGGATGCTTCGAATTATCTGAAGTCCCCATGGAACAAATTAATCATTCACAAGTGTAACTGACATCTTATCATGATATGCATATAAATGAAGCTAGTATTCCGCACGTGCATTCAGCAACCAATCATATGCTGCTATTTGGTTCTTAGCATAGAATTAAGAGATAAGAGTTCTTGTCGAGTTGTGGGATGGCCTGCTTCACAACGGGCACCAATGGAGATACCAGCCCTTTTGAGCAGCCAGTGCTAAGAAGCATTTGCTATGGGATCCTCTAACTTGACGGACCGAGATTCAACCCAGATTAGGCTGGGTCAGGCCAAGAGCTCCATATACCACAGGTAAAGGCACTACTGTCGGCCATATTGAAACAGCACAACAATTCGTAATTAGGAATAGCTACGCAGAAATTGCACAAAGTACTTACAGTGAAATAAATGTTTCGCCAGAGTCTCATTAGGCATAAATTCAGCAACCAGTAACCTCTCATCACCTTCGCAGCAGCATCCAAGTAAATTTGCCAATCTGTAGTTCCGGAGTTGACCAACAGCTTTGGCTTCTTCCTGAAGTTTATTAAGTAGTTTTCAATTAAAATACTGCTTTGAAGTACACATTGCGCTCTCAAATAGCATCAGAAGAATGACAGATTGTTCTCAGTTCAACCACTTAATACACCGCACAAGTTAAAAAATAGCTAAAAATACATCTAACTGTGCAAAATTCAAGAAGAATGACAGCAAGAGGAGCTCAGAATATCAAGGGACATAACACTAGATATAAATTGGATATACAAAAAGGTATAGAATCTCTTAAATTGTCTATAGAACAAATAAGACATTGACCAAGATGCATCCCCTACTTACCATGAATTGGCGGGCATCAGGCCATGCGGACCTATTAAAGCGCTTGACAGCTATTCGCCTCTGGTTTTCCAATTTCCCCTTATAAACCACATTTGGAGCTTTCTCCCCATGTTCGGAAACTATGTTTTCTATGGCAAACCCAGATGTTGCCATCCTAAGTTGCTCAATTGAAAACTCACGAAATGCAGGTAAGTCGCTGATTTCACTTTTCTCCTCATTTTCTGCAGCAAATGGTGCACCTGTCAAATCCGACTGTTTGCCAACCCAGTAAAAAGAGGAACCAAAACGGAAACTGTTTGGACAAACCAGCA